>NW_025813526.1:20661332-20839813 GCF_021976095.1 Xenia sp. Carnegie-2017
TCGTTTTCTTGCACTTCATTAAATTTCTTGCCATTTTTCATCGGTGTGGACATCGGTTTGCACGATTAATACACCAAATCTTGTCAATGTCTTTTCCATATAATTTCGTTGATTTATTGTTATTGTCTTCGCCTGGCGATCCGATTGATCAGCATTCCCACAAGTGAACTTCTCACGATCATCCATCCTGATTTTGGCATAGTGCTTGTTTTTCTGCATTAACATCTCGACATCATTGGATTGCACTGCGTATATCGTCGACATAACTCCTAGAATCACAAAACTAATGTGCCCATTGTCCTTCTTTACTGATTTAACATATATACATCCGTCTGCATCATTCTTTCGATAGCCAGATAGATATTAGAAGCGTATCATACCAGCATCGAGCCGATTGCTTGAGCCATAAATGCTTTATTTAATCTGCATACGTGATTGGGTTTCCGTGAATCAACGAAGTTCATCTGGTTTGAGAACTATAAATTTCGTAATCTATATTGCCGTTTAGAAATGCTGTTTTGAAATCCATCTGGTGGATTTCAAGATTCTGAGCATTTCCCATAGATAACAGAGATTTGATAGACGTGTATTTGGCCACAGGAGAAAATACTTCTTCGTAATCTGTTCCTTTCGATTGTGAGTATCCTTGCGCAACCAGTCTGGCTTTACATCTGTCAACGGATCCATTTTCATTCCCCTTTACCTTGAAAACCCATTTGGAACCGATGATGTTGTTCTCTTTCGATGGTGCAACCAATTCCCAAGTGTTATTTTCCAAAGAGATGAGTATTCTTCTGTCATGGCATTCTTCCATATTCTGCATGCTTTCATTCAGTGCTTCATTGCCTTTGGGATTATCTATGTCTGAAATCAGCATTCAGCAACTTGATATGCGTCTTCAGAATCAATGAGGATTTCTTTTCTCTTGTTTGTCCTAAATTCCTTACATCTTCCATAAATGAATCTTGGTATGTCTTACGAATTATTGGTTCTACATGTTCTCCCACTTGCTCAGTATCTTCCCTGCTTAAGCATTGATCATCATTTATAGTCATCCTTTATTGAAACTGTATCTTGCTCTTCTGGATCATTTTGTATCAGCATTTTCGTTGGTTCCTTCATTCTGTTTTCTTCTGATGTTAATCTTCTTTGTCCATATGAACGACGGTATCGCTTAACATATCGACATTCCTCTGATGTGATTGTTCAGCAAAGAAATTGTTTTCAAGAATACTACGTCTCTAGATTGTAAAAAGGTTTCGGTTTAAGTCAAATACCTTGTATCCTTTAGTGCCGAGAGGATATCCGACAAATATTGCTTCGTTTGATTTTTGATCAAGAAGCTTCTGGCGATTACAGCAGGACGTGTACAAAACATTTGCATAAACACCTTTAGGTTTTGAAGGATCAGGCTTCTCTAAAATAAGCATTCAAATTGTGAACATTTCTTTAATATGGCTGTGGCACTTCGATTATGAAGATAAATGGCGGTATTACAAGCTTCGCCCAAAAAGTTCAATGGCAATGCATCAGTGTATATCATTGACCAAACAGATTCCAACGCGTTGTACGGTTGAGACAGCTCCCTCCGTTCTGTTCTGGGCAATATGGGCTTGTGAATTCTTGATTATTCATTCGTTAGCGCAATAATGTAAAATCGTTTGATGTGTATTCCCCACCATTGTCACTCCTTAAGATCTTCACATGTCGTTTGTTTGAACTCTGGTTTTCATATTATTAATTTCTAAACTTTGCGAGAACTTCACTCTTGCGCTTGATGAAATATCCAACTGCAAACCGTGATAGTCGTCAATAAATGTTACCATATATCGTCACGCTTCCTTCGATTCAACTTGCATGAGACCACATACATCAATGTGGCAACTTCATATGTTTAGTAGCTCTGTGTTGACTTGCTTGAGGAGAAGGATTTCTGTGCATCTTTCCGCCAATGCATCCTTCACAATGTTTGCAGCTTTCTCATTTCTTCCATTATCCATTCCTTTCTCACTTTCCAAATATTTTTCTTCATCATTTTCTTTATGTGATCATGATTGAGATGGCCTAAACTTTGATAGCATATTTGAGGAGATGTATCAATTGACGATTGAGAATATTCAGGATCCTTCACAGTATATAACATACCATCTGTTAACTCATAATGCCATAATTTTATTCTTTCATACAATACATTCATTTTCATCAAATTGCACTTTTTGCTTCCATGGCAATCATTGCTGGTACGGAGAGTAGATTTTTGCAAGCTTTGGCACATACAACACTTTGTGCAACTCAGCATGGTATAATAACACACCAGACCTTCACCAAGAGCATATATACAGAGTTGTCTCTAAATATATATTTCGGTTGGTGTTTGATATTCAACATAGTCCACAAACAAATCCTTGTTGTGTTGTCATATGTTTTGTTGCAGCGGAATCGATGAATCATTCATCAGAGGATTTAATATTATGAATAAGAGCAACATCACTGCCTTCAATAACACATGAACAACTTCTACTTATTGGTTGTATTCAACGGACAATTTCTTGCTATGTGTCCACCTGGTTACATCTGAAACAGGTAACATTTCTTCCTTATTGGAATCATGCAATAACTTTATCTCTTCCCATGTTTTTATCCTGGTTTTCGGTGTTGTGAAATTTCTGTCTAAGGCCTTTGACTTTTCCAAAGTCATTCTTTTCCCTGATTGTAGTTTCCCTTTTTTTTCTCATGTATAGTATCTTCTTTCTTATCTTCTTTCTCTTTACGTTTAAGATGTTCCTCAATCAACGATACTTTTATATTATCCCAATCCATATCTTCAACTTTTTCGGCATTTTACACTAGTGATGGAAATTTTCATTACGAAAGCTCTGGTAGACTACCTAATAGCACCACTGCGAATTTCTTTGACAAAATTCACATTCATTTCACGCAGTTGTTCTGCTAATGTAGTTATATATGTGATATGCTTCAGCAAATCTCCTTCTTCCATGATCACAGCCTCTTCGGAATTTCGATTCAGTCGTATATTTGTGGGACCGAGACAAATTCAAATTGATCTTTCAAGCATAAATCTTAAGGCGTCAGCAGAAATATTTTTCCAGAAACGACAAACATTTTGAATACCGAGCTCGTTGTAGTGGGCCGTAATTAGATAATAAAGTACATGTTTAGAAACTTCATCTTTAGCACCATAACCTTCATTGCTAAAGCTCCATCAAATGCCCATAGCAGCCATTCTTTGAGGATTCAAATTGCAATGCACTAATATCTTTAACATACTTTAAAAAGAACTTCTGATGATAAACCGTCGTCACATGGCATGACGTAATAAAATCTTCTAAAACGTTGTAGTTTTTTCCAGTACGAAGGCAGGCGAAATAGATAATTCAGTTTTCAAAATGTCCTTGATTCATCAGGAATTATGGGATAAAATTTACTACTATTTACTTCATTAAAGGACTTTTCAAGCATTCAGCACCAATCTTTCTTCTTGTTTAACTAAAATATCGTGAGACATGTTTTGATTTTCTTTTAAAAGAACATGTAATCCTTCTTGATCGATGGCTTTGTCTTCGTTAAATTGAATGTTCGAATCTTCTTCTGTATGACTCGACTTGCTACACCTGTGTAGAAGTGTTTTTAATGTATTAAAATGGGCTATCAAGCCTTGTCGCCTCAGACGTTGCTGCTCTTTTACATGGCTACCTTTCTGCCAAATCCAGCTGTAGGCTGGGTATTTATTTTCTGTTTGGTAGCATTGTGGTTTTCGCTTTGGTTGTGATCTGTTAGACGTTCTACGCCTCACTTCCAGTTACAGAAACCAATGCCAGATGGAGTGAAGATGAATAGTGAATATGTATACTTTCCTGTATTCTGTACACATTTCACAAAATGCTGCTTGCTTCTTAACAGTAATGTGAAAGCCATTCGTATTTTTTGAGCCATTGGACTGGAAAAAACTTCCTATTTTACTTCGAGTTTTTTGCCATCGTTGAAGTCGCTCATACTTTGATCTAAAATGAATCAACATTCACCGTTGATGTTTCATGACGTAAGGTCCTGCTATTAACGCTGGTTGATGGGTGGCATCTCCTTTCTAATATTTCGTTATCGTGTGTCAATTTTCCACCAATTTCTTGAGAATGAAAAAATGATGCTATTTTGGTTTGACCACTCGTATCATCAATTGTCTTGTTCTTTTTATTTGCATTTTTCTTTGCTCGTAAAGCACGTGTGTACTCCAAATTTCAACTTATTGACGAACTGATTTTATTGTTTTACAGAGCAATATTTATATAGTATTCATTACAAATAACAAATATTATCATTGGTCAAATAGGTGGTATATAATATCTAATCTATATATGGACGTCATATATGACGTAATAAGTGTTCTATGTGTTAACCGTATGGGAACGGATCATTAGTAAACCCAACTATGTACATTCTATTTCCCTAACGTATTTTTCTGCTTTATGAGCATGACTCAACACAAGCGATAGAAATTATGCCAGTAAAATTCGACTATGTAGTTACCGTTCCCACAAACGCGAGTTTTATGTTCCTCATAACAAAAACGTTACTAACTTAACATGTAAATTTTCAAAGTAAACAGTACTTACACATTACATTCTCTGCCTTCAAAATTAATGCTCATTTTCGTCATGAAATTAATCAAAATGTTTTATGAAAAACGCGCTAAATTACAGCTGAATTAAAAGATACACCAGATAACAAGACTTCGAATCAGATAAAAGTCGAAGAATCTGTAAAATTGGAGCTTGCATATCGGGAAATAAGATATACGTCTACTATTTGTTCAAAATGTGAAAAGGGGCAACTATCTGCCCCGTGGCTAGCGCCCTGGTAAAGTTCGTTTCCAAAATTTCTTTGCAGACGTACGCCATGAAATGACGTTCACCAAAAGCATTAAACATTTGACAAATCAAGGTATTTCTTTGCAGACATACGCTTCTGGAAATGACGTTCACCAAAAGCATTAAACATTATAGACAAATCTCAAGGTAAAATTTCTTTGCAGATGTACACCAGGAAATGACGTTCACCAAAAGCATTAAACATTTAGACAAATCTCAAGGTAAAATTTCTTTGCAGACGTACGCCTGGAAATGACGTTCACAAAAGCATTAAACATTTGGAACAAATCTCAAAGTAAAATTTCTTTTGCAGACATGCAAAAATGACGTTCATAAAAAGCATTAAACATTTAGACAAATTCAAGGTAAAATTTTTGCAGGCATATTCAAATTGACGTTCACCAAAGCATAAAACATTTAGGCAAAATCCTCAAAGGTAAAAATTTCTTTGCAGACGTGCTTACCAAATGATGTTCACCAAAGCATAAACATTTAGACAAATGTAAGGTAAAATTTCTTTGCAGACGTACGCCAGGAAATGACGTTCACCAAAAGCATTAAACATTTAAGACAAATCTCAAGGTGAAATTTCTTTGCAGACGTTCGCCTGGAAATGATGTTCACAAAAAAGCATTAAACATTTAGACAAATGTCAAGGTAAAATTTCTTTGGACGTACGCCAGGAAATGACGTTCACCCAAAAAGCATTAAAAGCATTTAGACCGAAATCTCAAAGTAAAATTTCTTTTAGACGTACTTGAAATGACGTTCACCAAAAGCATTAAACATTTAGACAAATCTCAAGGTAAATTCTTTGCAGACGTACGCCAGGAAGACGTTCACCAAAAGCATTAAACATTTAGACAAATCTCAAGGTAAAAGCGTTTTTCTATTTTTCTTCTGGACTTTTCTTTACTGTTTGTTTGTTATTTTGATATATTTAAACGTCTTTCGATGTCAAAGTGTACGTCTATTGAAAGTTAAGCTAAAACAACAATTTTTATGAACAGAAGGAAACTGACCCCAAAATTACCAATGACATCGTTTTTAAATCAACGCCCCAATAACAGGCAAAAGTCTACTCAAGTAAACTCCTGCGTTGGGGACGATAACTTATTTCTCCGTCTGGTCTATTTTTCTATATACGCAGTCGTTACATAAGTTTTAAACTTATAAAACAAAACTTATAAACTAAACTTGCTTCTTTCTTGACGACACGGTAGAATGACCATGGGGCATACAAATAATATTATTTATGAAGGATTTTAAAAGCATCTAATTTCACGAAATGGAAGAACCTTTAACCACTTTCATATACAAGTGAAAATTTACGAACTGATAATATTCAACAAACTTCAGTTCTCCATAAAGTATGGTTAATAAACTATATCCATGTTCATCTTAATCATTTTATAATCCGTAGATGGAGTCAAGAGAAGAAAAGAATAACTACTACATTCAGAAAATTCTTTCAGATGTTGTTAAGAAGAAACTTGTTGAATTATTTATCAAAGAGTGGAACACTAATTACAAAAAATCCCACGGAGTATGGGATAATACAAACGTTAGTGGTCAGAAGTTGTTCAATATTGAAAGAACAAGAAAACAACTTTAGAAACCATATTTTGTCAAGTTTAGTAGGTGACACCAGTAATTGGGATTGTACAACATTATTTTCAGCAATACTGTATTCCAAATCAATTGGAACAAAAGTTAACCCAAAAGTTAGATCTGCAGTTGATGCACTTCGTATTGTTAGAAACAAATTTATCCATGAATACCATGGAAGAGTATCTGATACCGAATTTGACAAAATGCTTTGTGATATTGAAATGTCATTTAAAGATCTAGCATTTTTATCCACTGAAATTAATGAAATTAAATGTCAACGAAACAAATTTAATTCTTTTCAAAACTTCCTTGCAAATCAAATCACGATGTGGTTAAACGTACAGAGTTACTTAATCAAATCACAGCAGATCTAAATAACTTGCGAAACACTAACAATAATGAACTAACATATTACTATATTTCTGGTAATCCTGGCAGTGGTAAATCTCAATTAGCTAGACAAATTGTGCGAAGAAATGTATAACTCGTTTGACTGGGAAAGAATACGACATTTGTAGTGACACTCGAAGGAAAAGATCGACTCTCTTTTGAAAACTTATGCTGAACTTTATCAACGATTAAATGATAAAACTGTCATTGAAAATATTCGGAAAGAAGCAATAAGCAGCGAAGACAAAATCAAAGATTTTCAATTATTGCTGAAACAACAACTAAAATCTTGGAAAACATGGTGGATTGTTGTAGATAACGTGGTTGAACTTGATAAAATTTATGCATTGTTACCTCAAGTTGGTGATCAAAGTTGGAAAAATGGACAAATTGTAGTAACTGTCCAAAATACAGATGGTATACCACCAGATGGAGGTCTAAATAAACACATTTCAGTTAGTCATGGTATGAGTGATGAAGAATGTCGACAACTTCTATCTGTCTTTTCTGATATTTCAAATCACGATGAAAAATATTTAAAGGATTTATCAGACAAATTTGATCATCAACCGTTGTTCCTGGCAAATGCTGCTTCTTACGTAGGTAGAGTAAAAAGTGTAAATCCGACATTCACGTGGGAGCAATATTTTAGTAAGTTGAATGAAGGAGAGCGACAGAACATAGATGCCAATTTTCAAAAAATTAACACATCTCACTTAGGAATGAAAACTGTTATGTTAGCAGTGCAAAAAAATGCTGAAGAATCCATCTTGTTGGAACATGTTTTTAAACTTTTCTCAATAATATCTTTCGATCCCTTACCACAAGATGTTATAATACCATTCATTAAAAGCATTGATCCACAAAAATCTGCAGAAGATGTCTGTCTTCAATTAAAGCATTGTTCTTTATTCCTTCAAACGAGAAAACAACGACATCCGCCTGCACAGCGTTTTAACGATCGCCATCATAAATTATTTATCGCAGACCTTTGGCTGTAAACAAAACGAAAATAATTCTAAAAGTCTGCAGCTGATCTTGCCTTCAAGTTGCTTGGGCACTAAATCATTTTAAAGACAGAAGATGAAATCAAAATAATTCCACATCTAATTAAATTCATAACAAATTCATCATTTCAACATTTCCTAAATAAGTTGATCGATGTAAAATCATTCTTTTTTTCATTAGAAAACAAAAACTTGATGAAAGAAATTGGAAATTTCCAAATATTTTGTAGATGTTTTGGAAAGATTTTACAACTATAAATATGCAATTAAAGTACTTTATGAAATAACAGAAATTCAAGCTAAAGTGTTAGGTGTTGATCATATTCATGTTTCATACTCGTACAACGAGCTAGGTGAGTTGCTTTGGAAGAATGGAGAATATGAAAATGCTAAAGATTTTCTCGAACGAGCAATGGGAATTCAAGCAAAAACATTTGGACCTGACCATGTTAATATTGCGACAACGTACAACAATCTGGGTTTGGTTTACAACGATATGGGAGAGTACAGAAAAGCAAAAGATTTTATGAACGAGCGATAGAAATTGAAACGAAAGCATTTGGACCTGACCATGTTAATATTGCGATAAAGTACAACAATCTGGGTTTGGTTTACAATAATATGGGAGAGTACGAAAAGCAAAAGATTTTTTTGAACGAGGGAAAGAAATTCAAGCGAAAGCATTTGGACCTGACCATGTTAGTATTGCGACAACGTACAACAATCTGGGTTTGGCTTACAGCGATATGGGAGAGTACAAAAAAGCAAAAGATTTTTATGAACGAGCGATAGAAATTGAATCGAAAGCATTTGGACCTGACCATGTTAATATTGCGATAAAGTACAACAATCTGGGTACGGTTTACAAACATATGGGAGAGTACGAAAAAACAAAAGACTTTTTTGAACTAGCGATGAAAATTCTAACAAAAACATTTGGACCTGACCATGTTAATATTGTCCTAACGTACAGCAATCTGGGCTTGGTTTACAATCATATGGGGGAGTACGAAAAAGCAAAAGATTTTTATCAACGAGCCATAGAAATTGAAACAAAAACACTTGGACCTGACCATATTAATATTGCGATAATGTACAAGAATCTGGGTTCAGTTTACTATAACATGGAGAGTACAAAAGCAAAAGACTTTAATGAACGAGCGATAGAAATTGAAAAGAACACATTTAGACCTGACCATGTTAATATTGCGATAACGTACAACAATCTGGGTTCGATTTACAGTGAAATGGGAGACAAAAAAGCAAAAGATTTTATGAACGAGCGATAGAAATTGAAACGAAAGCATTTGGACCTGAC
Source organism: Xenia sp. Carnegie-2017 (assembly GCF_021976095.1). Lineage (NCBI taxonomy): Eukaryota > Metazoa > Cnidaria > Anthozoa > Malacalcyonacea > Xeniidae > Xenia > Xenia sp. Carnegie-2017. The sequence goes on from NW_025813526.1 coordinate 20,670,545, forward strand.
CATGTTAATATTGCGAAACGTACAACAATCTGGGTTCAGTTTACATAGATATGGGAGAGTACGAAAAAGCAAAAGATTTTTTGAACGAGCGAGAAATTAAAACTAAAACATTTGGACCTGACCATGTTAATATTGCGTCAACGTACAACAATCTGTCTGGTTTACTATATTATGGGAGAGTACGAAAAAGCAAAGATTTTAATGAACGAGCGATGAAATTAAAAGAAAGCATTTGGACCTGACCATGTTAATATTGCGACAACGTACAACGATCTGGGTTTGGTTTACAAAATATGGGAGAGTACGAAAAGCAAAAGATTTTTATGAACGAGCGATAGAAATTGAAACAAAACATTTGGACCTGACCATGTTAATATTGCGACAACGTACAACAATCTGGGTTTGGTTTACATTAATATGGGAGAGTACGAAGCAAAAGATTTTTTGAACGAGCGATGAAAATTCAAACAAACTCATTTGGACCTGACCATGTTAATATTGCGACAACGTACAACAATCTGGGTTTGGTTTACAGACAAATGGGAGAGTATGAAAAAGCAAAAGATTTTCATGAACGAGCGATAAAAATTCAAACAAACTCATTTGGACCTGACCATGTTAATATTGTGGCAACGTACAAAAACTGGGTTCTGTTTACAGTGATATGGGAATACGAAAAAGCAAAAGAGTTTTATGAACGAGCGATAGAAATTGAAACGAAAACAATTGGACCTGATCATGTTAATATTGCGTCAACGTACAACAATCTGGGTTTGGTTTACACTAATATGGGAGAGAACGAAAAAGCAAAAGATTTTTTGAACGAGCGATGAAAATTCAAACAAACTCATTTGGACCTGACCATGTTAATATTGCCTCACGTACAACAATCTGGGTTTGGTTTACACTAATATGGGAGAGTACGAAAAGGAAAAAGATTTTTGAACGAGCGATGGAAATTGAAACAAAAACATTTGGACCTGACCATGTTAATATTGCGACAACGTACAACAATCTGGGTTCGGTTTACAATAAGATGGGAGAGTACGAAAAGCAAAAATTTTTATGAACGAGCGATAGAAATTGAAAAGAAAACATTTGGACCTGACCATGTTTCTATTGCGACAAAGTACAAGAATCTGGGTTTGGTTTACAGTGAAATGGGAGAGTACGAAAAAGGCAAAAGATTTTTGAACGAGCGATGAAAATTGAAACAAACTCATTTGGACCTGACCATGTTTATATTGCGGCAACGTACATAATCTGGGTTTGGTTTACATTAAAATGGGAGAGTACGAAAAAGCAAAAGATTTTTACAAACGAGCGATAGAAATTGAAACAAGCATTTGGACCTGATCATGTTAATATTGCGACAAGTTCCAACAATCTGGGTTCGGTTTACGATATATAGGAGAGTACGAAAAAGCAATAGATTTTATAAACGAAAGATAGAAATTGAAACAAAAGCATTTGGACCTGACCATGTTAATATTGCGACAAGGTCCAACAATCTGGGATCGGTTTACGAATATATGGAGAGTACGAAAAAGCAAAAGATTTTTATGAACGAGCGATAGAAATTGAAACAAAGCATTTGGACCTGATCATGTTAATATTGCAAAAACTTACAAAATCTGGGTTCGATTTACAATAAATGGGAGAGCACGAAAAGCAAAAGATTTTCATGAACGAGCGATAGAAATTAAAACAAAAGCATTTGGACCTGATCATGTTAATATTGCGACAATGTACAACATCTGGTTTTGGTTTACAACATATGGGAGAGTACGAAAAGCAAAAAATTTTTGAGTTAGCGATAGAAATTGAAACAAAAGCATTTGGACCTAATCATGTTAATAATGCGACAACGTATAACAATCTAGGTTCGATCTACAATTATATGAGAGAGTACGAAAAAGCAAAAGATTTTTATGAACGAGCGATAGAAATTGAAACGAAAACATTTGGACCTGACCATGTTGATATTGCGAAAACGTACAGCAATCTGGGTTCGTTTACGATAAAATGGGAGAGTACGAAAAGCAAAAGATTTATATGAACGAGCCATAGAAATTCAAACAAAAAGCATTTGGACCTGACCATGTTATATTGCGGCAACATACAACAATCTGGGTTTGGTTTACAGTAATATGGGAGATTACGAAAAAGCAAAAGATTTTTATGAACGAGCCATAGAAATTCAAACAAAAGCATTTGGACCAGACCATGTTAATATTGCGACAACTTACAACAATCTTGGTGTTGTTTACAAACAAATAGGAGAGTACGAAAAAGCAAAAGATTTTCATGAACGAGCGATTGAAAATTCAGACAAAAGCATTTGGACCTGACCATGTTAATATTGCGACAATGTACAACAGTCTGGGTGTGGTTTACCAACATATGGAGAGTACGAAAGCAAAAGACTTTCATGAAAGAGCGATAGAAATTGAAACAAACATTTGGACCTGACCATGTCAATATTGCGGCAACGTACAATAATTTGGGTTTGGTTTACAGAAATATGAGTAGTTACGAAAAAGCAAAAGATTTTCATGAACGAGCGATAGAAATTGAAATGAAAGCATTTGGACCTGACCATGTTAATATTGCGGCAACGTACAATAATTTGGGTTTGGTTTACAAAGATATGGGAGAGAACGAAAAAGCAAAAGATTTTTATGAGCGAGCGATAGAAATTGAAACGAAAACATTTGGACCTGACCATGTGAATATTGCGGTAAGGTACAACAATCTGGCTTTGGTTTACAGCGATATGGGAGAGTACGAAAAAGCAATAGATTTTTACGAACGAGCGATAGAAATTAAAACGAAAGAATTTGGACCTGACCATGTTAATGTTGCGACAACGTACAGCAATCTGGGTTCGGTTTACAGCGATATGGGAGAGTACGAAAAAGCCAAAAAAAATTTTGAACGAGTGATAGCAATTGAAACAAAAACATTTGGACCTGACCATGTTAATATTGCGATAGCGTACAGCAATCTGGTTTTCGTTTACGATAAAATGGGAGAGTACGAAAAAGCAAACGATTTTTATGAACGAGTGATAGAAATTGCAAGGAAAACATTTGGACCTGACCATGTTAATATTGAAAAGCCATCACGTTGTACTTTTACTGTGATTGGAAAAACACGAAAACCTTCATAATAAAGTTTATAACAATAATAGAACTTGAAAGTGAAGCATTTGACCTCTATATTTATGTTTTTTTTCCAACAACTAAAAGTCTTCGTATTTGTAAAACATTTCACGACATAAAGGAAGAAAAAAAAAAATACAAAAGACAGTTGTATTTTCAGTTTAGAGCGATAGAAATTGAAACAAAGTATTTTTTTGAAACATGTATTGAAATAATATGAACAATCTTCATTTGGTTATAAACAAACTATAGATACTGAAACTGAAGCATTTGGACTTCTATTTATTTTTCAATTGCGAGAAGCTAAAATACTCCTGTCTTTGAGAAAATGTACAAGAAGAAGAAAATGAATTTAGCTCATTTTCAATGAAGAAGAAAATCAATTTCTTTTTCATTTTAGGTATGTTGTTTATACTAAAACTGATTAAATAGAGTTGTATTGTAGATTTGTTTTAACAAAGGTTCAAATAACAACAGTTGTATATTTATAAAAGGGTACAATATATTATTGACAATAGTCAAACATTTGTATTTTCAAGTTTTCAACTGTCATTTATTTACTGGAACAGTTTTATTAGAAACTTGTAAGGAACTAACAAAGTATATTTATGAGTTTAGTTTGCAATATCAACTACAGGGCGCGGATCCAGCTCCTTAGCTGACCGATGCATTGCGAGCGCCGAAGGCGCAGAACCTAGGGGTCTGGGGCATGCTCCCCAGAAAATTTTGAATTTTCACTATCCGAGAAGCATTTTCCAGCGATTTGGGAAAGGTGACAGAAAAATCTTAAGCGTAAATTTTATCGAAAAATAACATGAGCCGTCTTTTGTAAGATAACAGCATTGATAAAAGCAATGTTCAAAGGTGGTCTTCTTCAACGGTAAAAAGATGAAAAGTTTAATAAAAGCAATGTTCAAAGATGGTCTTCTTCTAACGGCAGCAAAGATGACAACAATTATAAAAGCAATGTTGAAAGATCGTCTTCTTCCAACCACAGCAAAGATGAAATGTTTAAGAAAATCAATGTTTAAACGTGGTCTTCGTCCTCTCAATAACGGCTGAAAACAAGATAACTCTCAAAGAAAATGTAGGTTGTTTATCAGCATTAAGAATTTCTCATGGAGCTCATCGTCAAGCATCTGTTTCTTTATCCTCCAGGATATCAAGAAATTGCATCCTCGTTGGGTTTTGTCTAGCAAAGGTATTAATCACTTCTTCGACATCACACTTAATATCATCATTAATATGCATTTGGGCTAATCCATTTAACCTTTCGTTGATCATTGTGCTACGTAACCAAGTTTTCATTCGACGAAGGGCAGAAACGGATCTTTCACACTCACATGTAGTGACTGGCACAACAGCGAGTATCTTAAGCGCTGTAAATATATTTGGAAACGCAAGTTTGTTACAAGTTCGAAGCGTGTCGGCAATTGAATCGTACTTAACTTTCTCAAAGCCCCCTTTCCAATTTGTTTCCCACAATCCTAATTCAGCATGTATTTTCCGAAAGTGTGGCATATCCTCTTTATATGCAACAGCAAACTTCATAAACTCTTCCTTCCAATTAACGTCCTTGCAATTGAGAAAAATACTAGGTATAATATAGAATCCACGATAAATATCGCACACCTCTGAAGAAAACCGAAATTCCATCTGTTCAATCAAGTGATCAAGAAGAGGGATGGTTAGTTTCATGCGGTAGTATTCACGTGCTGTATGTGCAGGATAGTTTTCACGAGTTGTCTGAACATTGCAAAGTCGAGGAATTTTTTCATCAACGTTTACTCTGTTTGCTAAATCCACTGCTTCTTCGTAGTATTGGTCATGAATTGTATCAGCCGAGCTGCGTAAAATTTTTAATTGTGACTTCAAAAGATTTATATGTTTAATTGATTCAGCGATATCGATTATCCTTTGCTGCAGCTGGACAGTCAACGACATTGTGTGATGCAGAACATTTGATGTAATCACAAGATTAACAATAAATTCGAAAGATTTTATGGAACGAAGATATCCCTCTGCGTCCCTACTTGAATTATCAAAATCTTTATTCATATTGAGCTTCATTTACTCTAAACTTTGACAAACAGGTACAAATGCTTCCACAAATCCATCAAGTGTACGTATCCGTTCAACCCAACGCGTTGTGGATGGAGCTCCTAGTTTTTTACGACGTAACCCAGACTTTTCCATATTCTGCCTCAAGCACTGCATTCGTAGGGGGGGATGGGCTGAAGAAACTGAAGATCTTTTGAGCATGCCCCAACATGTTTTTGACAGTTTGCTCACCACATGCTTTAGCAACAACAAGGTTCAATCGATGACTAGCGTAATGGATATACAAAGCTTTTGGATTTTTCTTTAAAATACGACCAGCAACTCCCTTTGATTTGCTTGACATTGCACTGGCACCATCATAGCACTGACCACGACAGTTGGAAAGTAGTAGCCCAACTTCGTTTAAAGTATCTTCGATATTCTTCGCTAGCGCTTCGCCAGTCATTCCTTCACACTCAACAAATTTAATAAATCGTTCATTAATTTCTTGCTTTGAGTCAACATACCTTACAACAATTGGCATCTGCTCGATACTGCTGCAGTCTGTTGCCTCATCACCAAGGACTGAGTAAATTGGGCATTCACTAGAATTGATGTCAGAAACAATCTTTTCTTTGATTTGTTCCCCGCAGATCTTTATCAGCTTGTTTTGAATTGTCTTCGAACGATAAGTTGCATTCTTACTTGCATTTTCAAAATGTTTTCTAGTTTCGCGTCACCCGCGTCTACTCTAAAATTCAAAAGGCTTGAAAGTTCCCAGGATTAGAAGATAGAAAATACTTTGAGTCGTCACGATGGCCTCGTAAGGGAAGATTCTGTCTGCCTGCCAGTATAATAGTTTTAATAATAGAGCCTAAAACGTCACGATTGTATTGAATGCGGGCACTTCTAAGATGATCGGCTTGTTCGTCGATGCCAATAGTTTTACCTTTCATCACACGTTGGAACTGCGACAAACGTAACTTGGAGTCACGGTGAATTAGGGAATATTTGTCATGCTGGTAAAATTTTGTTGCCGCACTTTGCCAGTTTCTTAAGGGTTCCTTAAATAATTTACTAAGCTTTGAACCATTATGTCCTGTTTGATGACCGAACAAAACGCAATAATAACAAAGGCTCCATCAAATAATTTAGATTAGCACAACCAGGACCAACGATCTAGCCAGCCAGCACAAAATTTTCTTGAAGATTTACCATTCTCAGAAAAGGAAAATTGAAAGAAGGGGGAGGCTTCCAGTGATTTGTTATAAGTCTTAGCTTTGTGTCGTCATCTAGGGCCGCCACAGATACAAAATGTCCAATATCCAAGGGATCAACATCTGTCATATCAGTTTTTACAGATTTTGACAAGGGACAAGAAGCATTTGATACTTTTCCATCTTCAAAGTCGCATGAAAGAGGTCCTAAATAAAACATTACTAAGATGTAGGTATACGACTACATTCAAAATAATAAAGCCTGAATGCGTTAACATGCAAGGTCATATATCATAGGTCATTGTTTTTGGTGCATTTGAGTGAAAGCTTGTTGCCAATTTGACGATCTCATGTTTAGAAGGAAGGATTTATTCACATGTACAAAAAATATCCTCCATCCCACAACGAATACTTTATATTGCATGGTATGCTTTACTTATGTTCTTAGAAAAGCATGCTTACCTATAATTAAAATATATTTGCACATGAACAATCACTAATTTAACCCACGTTTTAAGGAAGTCTTCAAGCAATCATAGCTGCTGCCATCTAAGTCTTCCCTTGGTGAGGATTTTGCAGGTGCTACCAAAGTTGTGTCTATTTGTTGCTCAAGTCCACTTTTATTTTTCTGTAAGACATCAACTTTAAAGTGGTCAGTAATTTTTTTTTTATTATTAACTCTTGAGTTATTAGTTTGATTAAATTCAATTAGTGGTACAAAATGATTGGGTTGAAATTCTATATCTAATTCTGGAAGAGAATAAGCACCAGTAGTTGTCCACATTAAAATTAACTTAGCAGGCTGAACAAGTTGACTTGAAATATGTTGGTGTGCTTGCCGTGGAAGAATTTTACCATTTAGAAATTGTGAATATTTGGTCTCCTGGTCCAACTTTTCGGGATAAACTGAAATTATAGTCATTCCAGTGACAGAAGACAAACCAAATATACACATAAGTGAAGAATAAGTACCATTGCATGCATTATTTAGAGCTTCCTCTTTAACTACTATTACCTTTGTGCTTGGATTTTTCCTATCATAGCCATTGCCTAAAGCCACATCTGATACTGATGCAGAAAAAGCAGTATTTTCTGACTTAAAAAAATGCAACTTATCTTTTAAGTAAGGGTGGTTAGCATAATACTCCTGGTGATTGAATAGCTCAATGCTTGTCAAGTCTCTCAGCAAATGACATAGGTCTTCCTTGCCACAAAGTAATTTTGAGCAGGCTCTGTACAGACAATTACCATCACCTCTAGTTCTAAATATAGCAGAGTTAAGAAAATTCTCATTGTGTGGCTAAAAATTAGAAATCAGAAGAATTCAAAACTTAAATGTCTGACAGGGTTATTTGGAAAGAAAATGTTAGCTTCTACTGAAGTCATAAGTATATTGGAAGAAGGAATACAGTCATTACATTTTTAATGTAATCCATACAATACATAAACTAAAATGCAACTAAAATCGCACCTACCCTGCATATTACAGTTTGTATTATATTACATATGAATACAAGTATAAGTGCTGCATAAGTAATATGACATCGTGTATATTTTATGATGATTGTTCGTCGTTATCTACACGACTACACTCTGAGTCTGAAATGAGTACACTATTTACATTTAAAACATGCAAGCATAAAGGTAAATTTACTTACTTTAAAGCTCTTAGTTCTCCACTTTGCCAATGAACTGTCAAGTGCTTAGGTATTAACATTTCACTTGACATATCTCTCCCATTTTACCCTTTGAAAGGGATTCCAAGGAGAGGATTTTGAAATAAAAGTAGCAACTCTCGTTTCATAGGTTCGACGCACTCCATTAATATCAAATGACTTCTCTTCTCGAAGCAGAGTACACAGATCGTGTTTGATATTCTCGACAGCCATGATCGATGATTGCGAGTTATATCAAGTGATCAAATAACAATGCATTCAACTTTGAAGTTCAAAGTTGAATGCATCGGTGCCATGTGCCCACAATCACAAAATTATGGAAAATGCATCGCTCAGCGGCAAAATCTACCGTGACGTGAGGCCCTAAAACAATGGTTTTGCTGATGTCACAGTAGATTTCACGCGGAAAGGACTCGGGACCGATGCATCGACCGATGCATCGCAAATCTACTGTGACGTAGCGATGCCTCTTCCATCTACCGTGACGTGCTGGCAGAATACTATTAAATTACTTACTAATTATGTATTCACGACAAAATTTCGCTAAATTTTATCGACTTTTCTTTCGCTATTTGTGTCATGGAATACGACAAAATTATCGGAGAACACAAATGTTATTTCTAGAACAAATTTTAGCTTAAAACTGCTAAATCTATAAGTTAACTAAACAATTTATCACTGTCAAATGTGCGTTTTAAATAATTCGAAAATAATATTTGCTATTTATTTCATTAAAATGCAAACTCGCAGATTTTAATATCTAAATATTTTGACCGATGCATTCGCATCGGTTGCATCGGTCTAGATCCGCCCTGTCTAACTATTCAGAAGTTGTCTGCTAAAGAGTCTGCTATGTCATTTATTCCCAGTGCATCTTAAAGAGCTCTGGCATTGTGTGTAACAGTTAGTATTTCATTTTGCAAGGAACTTCTTTTTTTCCAAAACATTTGAACATTAGAGAAATTGTGTAGAAACTATAAAAAGTTTATATTAGGAATATATTTCTAGAGAAACACCCTACTTTAAAGTATGTATCCATTCAGGAGTGAATGACATGACCAGACATTTTTGGCTAATGTCTTTACAACTGATAAGAACAGTAAATGAGTCATTTCTACTGGTGTCTCTACTACTGATATGGACAGTAATGAGTCATTTTCATTGCTATGACATTCATGTCTTGCTTTTGCTATAGTTTATACTTTACATTGCTTTGAAACTGATTCTCCAAGCTACATAAATTATTTTACCAAAAAATCACAATACAAAATGTTGTGGTTATCTCTGATCCCAAGAAAACCAAATATAAATTAAAAATGAGATTTACTACATTTAAATGTAAGCGAGAAAAGAACATTGTCGCAACAATCAAGTGCAAATCCTCAACAGTAAATAGAAAGAAATCACACAAAACTCTTTTAAATACAAATAATAATTTACCATTTATCACAGTGAGCAGAAATTTGTATATTTACACAGCAAAGCCAATGTTTAGACTTTTTAGAAAACTTACTAAGCACTATCAATTTTACATGTAAATAATGTACATGTTAACATTTTTCTTATTAAACAACAAAAAAGAACCAAACAAACACTCCATTTAAACCTTTGCCTACAGAAATTGAAAATACAACTGTTGCTGGTCAGCTAAAGGAGAAAGAAAACATACCCAAACACCAGGGCTAACAAAGCATCTTGTTCCTTGAAATGGAGCCACAAATCCATTCCTTTCTTTAAAGACTAAACACAATAAAATCCTTTGCTGACATGCGCTTTGATAGATCTGGCATTGGTGACCACCTGACAATGTAATTTATCTTTATGTATGTTTTAGGTAGTGATGTAGCCAAGAAAAATAGGGCTTTTACTCTAATTATGTGTGTCTGGCCAATATTTACTGTTGTCATCTCATATGTAGTGTAGTGAGTAACGAAAAGTAATTGAACAACAAAATATTTATTTTCATACCACTGGTAGACTTGCTATACGCTACGAGTTGTCATGGTGTTATTAAAGGACTGAATTCTGATACCTTCGTTCGATTCTTTTTTTTATTTTCCGTAAATTATACATGTATTTAATAAAATATACATTTAAGTTGATTTATCCAAACGGGAACCCCCACGGTCTTGGGATCTAAGTTCTTGATACAGGGTGTTTCAAAAAAAGGTAATCCAACTTTTACTTGCTGATGTGTGTAAATTACTGAATAAATAACTGTAGTTTTAAATATTTCAAAAAGAGTTCTAGGTTCTAGCTATGGAATGCTATGTTGTTTGTTGCGATTTCGAAGGAAAATGAGTGAAATGCAAGCGCGTTGAAAAATTTGGTCAAAGTCGCATTTATTCACCTTTGAGCATTTTTCCATCAACATGCAAGGTGCTTTGCTGGTTTGTTGACTGACTATCCCATATTTCATGGTGATGTCTCATTTTTCAACCTTGACATTATTTGAAATTATCTGACATTTACAAATTCCATGATTTAGCACAAATTGATCGTTAAGGAGCCTTAATTAAACGTAGTTAAATACATAACAAATTAATAACTACATACGTATAATATAGAAGCTACATTGCATTAAAAATCCCGGTCAAGAAACTTATTTTAATTACATTTATACCTCCTAGCGTGGAGATCAATCATTGCCGCTGAATCATGCGAAATTTTAAATTATCGGCTAATTTCAAAGATGACCAGTTCTTTGCAAAGATCATCAAGTGTACGCTCGCTACGCTGAAATCGATCGAGGTGTTTAACTACACTGTGAAGCATTTGAAAGAAATAAAAGCATAGAGCACTGTTTTACCCGCTGTTAATCAAGTTGTACAAGATTTTGAAACGCTTAATTAGCATTAAATCTGTTTCTATATCTCAAATATAATACACTTTAATAATTATTTTAAACATTGATTTGTTTTATCTTTCGTCATTGACTTCAATTTTCGTCGATCAAAACAATAGTTGACTTGAAGTGTGATTTTATTGTCTTTTTTGTGTCATCTCCATCCTAACCATAAAATATTTCTGAATTATTCTAAAGATAACAACATCGCAATGAAGACATAATTGAATTCATCTCTTGGCATAGGAAAAGGTTAAACTCTAATCTCTTGGTTTATTAAAAATTAAAAGAAAATCCGTACATGCATTAATTTTATGAATGGCTTCGAATATTACTTTTGACATAAAAATAAGTCGAAGTTACAAAAAGTACAATTTTTGTGCTTTTTGGAATTTGATGCCACTTTTAAGTATGTATGGAGTTTGATTCATTCATTTTTTACCATTTTCGCGCATTATTTTGAACATAAACGACGCAGCATTAATTAAAATGGATTCAGATTAAGACTGTCTATTTCTGTGCCAAGGTATTTATAAACTTCCTTTATATTGTAAGTTCTCATCATCTAACTAAAGGATTGTATCACATTAGCCAAGTCGTTGAGATATATTAGGAATAACAAAGGGCCCAGAATAGAAATCTGTGGGTTTCCTGTGAGACTTTCCTCTTCCTGTGATATAACTCTTAATATTATAAAGTGAATATATAACTAAAGAGAGACGCAAAGGTATAGAAACTGAGGTAGACCCAAAGGTGGACAAAAACATAGACAAAAAGGTAGAAACAAAGGTAGACAAAACATAGACAAAAAGGTAACACAAATAAAGGCAAAAAGATATACAAAAGATAAACGAAAGATTGACAAAAAGACGAAGACTAATGGAAACAAAAGGTAGACACAAAAGTAGACGTAAAGATTAAAGTCGGACAAAAACTTTACAATGTGCAAGGATTGTCGTTTCACAAAAAGATAAATTACTATTTTTTTCATTTGATTTTAGACATTTGGACCAACAAACTGAAAACAGATAAACTTGTTTCGGAAGGAAAAAAAATGGACGATATTAACCATCGTATCTAGGTAATTTTCAGGCTATCTCACAAACATCCTCAGTTTCATGTCGACGACGGCAAGCACAGAGGCAAGATTGACCATTTCTTACAACTGTGCATGTCGCACACAGCATGAAATTGAAAATATTAACTGCAGTAAGAAAATTAGGATTTTTATAATTTGTTTTTTTTTTGATAAAGATAAATTTTTTATCCCACAAGATTTTCACATTAAAAAATGTCGAAATTTGGGCGTTTGATAATGGCGTAATTTTATTCATCTGTAAAGAAAATGAAATTGTGTAAAGTTACAATAGGTAATTTAAACTCCTGAGATAAACACAACTTTCTCATGGGTTTATTTTGTTGCTGTAAAAATCTTACCATCATAAATCGTTGGTTGAAAGTGACTTGTCTTTCGATCAATTGTCGAGACGAGAATCGTGATCTAAGAAAGAAAAATGCTCAGGAAAACGTTTTAAAACAGCCAAAGGCCAATAAACTGCATTTGACTTGGAGACACTGTAGATTGAAACGTCGCTAAAGAACAAAATCTTTTGATTTCCCATTCATAGCTTGCCATGTAAACGGAATAGTGGACTCACAATATATATACGTCTTGTAAAATTACTGTCAAAAACGATGAAGGAGGAAAAAGATACTTACCATCTTAATATTTCCTCAGTTATAAAGCAGTTCAGACGAAGTAGAATATCAATTCGTAAATAGCTCAGCCTCAAGGGAATGGTGAACAAAAGCCAAATACGTTTTCATCGTGGTCAATAATCAATTTCTTTATTTATATAAGTCCGCCATCATGGTGAATTAAAACCACCAACATTTGTTCTGTTCTCGATCGCATTAACAGAAAAATGTTCACGTCTAAAACAAAGCAAAGAATTAACATTAACAAAAACGAAAACTTTATAAGAAGACGTATATTTAGGTCACACATTTTGCATAAAGATATTAATGTCGTTTACATTTCACACTTCAATCAAAGAGAGAGTTCTCTCCTAACAAGAAAATCAAAAATCACATTTACGTACCTGAACATGTTATCGAAAAAGTCAAAGATATATTTCGATTTCGGCAAATATTCTTCGTGTATGTAGGAATGCAGAGATTTAAATAACGCATTGAAAGTTTGAGTTGATCTTAAAATATGCCCCAAGTTGCGGAAAGCATGTGTTTTCTGATTGATCAGTTCTTAGGGGTGTACTTAATTCTACACGATACAAAAGTAAAAATGTTTTGTTAATTGCATCTCATTTCTTTTTATTTTTATGAGCGAACGTTATAATTCTTTATGTCGTTGTAAGAGTAAGGTCCGTTTTAAACGTCGCATTTTACATGAACCAAATCCATTAAAAACAAAAGAAAATGAGAAAAAAATCCTCGATATCTTTTGTTCATGCATTCTGCTCATGTAAAATTCGACGTTTCAAACAGGCCTAAGATATTATGGCAAATTATTTACCATCCAGTCATAGTGGACTTTGCTCTAAATTTGACAATTTACAAGGTGTAAATACTGTAAAATCAACTCTAAAATCTCGCAAAAAACTTTTTCTCAATAACCAATGAACGAAAACGGTCACTTTCAATTATTCGTTGGAAATGGGCTCTTGGTAGATAAATGAAAAATGTGCCACAGGAAAACAAATAGTAAAATATCTTCGCAAAGTGAAAGTTTTAATGAGAAAAACATGTTATTTTATCATTATGAAAATGTTATCTATGTTCTTTTCACATGCTTTCCTTGACTTTGAAAAATGTTCAAAAAACAATAATTTTACATGGGTAAACAAAGAAATTGTTCCCGTGAGATGAAACGTAAAATGTAAAATTTACCTTCCATATTTACTAAATGATGTTTGTCGAACGGCTGCTGTACATTTAGGATGAGAGAGAACTTTCTGCCTGCGTGGAAATTAAACAAATAAAATTGCATTAAGATGATGTATGTTGTTACCATTGAACATGGAACGCTACCTCAAGCAAATAATTAAAGCCAAATCTTACATCCAGACACGCGAGATTACACGCAGACACGCGTGTTTAGTGTTTCGAGATTCTCTCGCGGAGTGAAAATTGATTGACTACACATGTCCCCTGGAGTCCTCGTCATCACCAGGACCATCCACTTGAGGCATAGGTAAAGGTGGTTTCCAGTCCATTTCCTCATCATCCTCCGAACTGCAAGTGAAGAAGATAGCCACTCAAAACTTTAGAGAAGATTCATTATTTTTCATTTAAGATGTTTACAGTGTTTGAACAGGATTATGAAAAGCAAGGAGAACTTTGGGAGAACTCCATCAGTGATGACCAGAGTCAAAGGCTGGCACCTGCTCCAAAGTTCTCACAAACGTCTCCGAGGTTTGCATAAGCCTGTGTAAACACGAAAACATCTTTTACTTCTTTATAAAACAACGATAATACAAAACGGAAAATTTAAAACAAATGTTTTCGTTTTTCCTGTAACATGTATCCTTGATTGATTTGGAAATTCTCTTTGATTGATTTTGATTGATTGAGCTCAGATAGGTTCGCTCAAGCCAAGTTAGCTAATGTTAACTCAACTATAGACAAATCAACGCACGCATTTTTATTTTTTTATTTTATAAACAAAAATGGATACTTTTACCTTTGGGAATCATGTTCCTCTTCATTCTCTTTCCAAAATGGCTGTGACATTAATATTGATTCTTTATCTTCATCAATATCTTCATCATGTTCATCATCACTACCTTCTCAATAAACAATAAAATAAAAAAGATTGATTAAAAAACTTCATACAAGACATATTTTACTAAACACAAATGGAACTGTACACAATCACCATTGATATCCATGTCTAATTATGGTAGTTTTTATCTCAATACAATATTCATATAATGGAATGTTCATTCTTACTTTGTGAGCCTGCAATATGAGAACATTCATGCAGCAGTGTTTCATTGTCATCCTTATCCAAACTCATTAAAATCTCCACCAATTCTTTATCCAACTCTCCAGCTAAATAAATGTTTTACATTTATAAAAATTTAAGCCCTTGAGAGAAAAAGAATTATTTTTGGTGAATAACACATAAATTGCTGGCCTGGCTGGCTTGTAGTACATCTATAACTGACTGATCAACAACTGGACTATACACATCCACATCTAAAATAGAAGAAAATAGAAATACTTTATTGTATAAGTCTAACTTGAAATAAGTTAAATAAAATTCATCAAAACCTTGGTTTATTGTTGCTTCACACTGTGGTTGCTTGTTTTGTGACAAAATACTTTGAGAAAATTTTTTAAAGTCTTCGGATGAAAGAAATTTTTCCATTGTCTCCAACTCACTTTGACTGCAAGTTTATTTGAAATTTATAAAAACATAAAGTTAAATCATTAAACATCACAAGATCAAATCTTACATCACTTTGTTTCTTTCATCAATAATTTCTTTGATTTTTTCTTTAAATTCTTTCTCAAGATTCAATACAGGTGTTTCAACACAATCTAACGGCAAAAAGTCGAATCTTTATGTAGTGTGAACTGTAAAGTAAACAAAATTAATGAAGGAAAATTTGAACACATCTCATCTAGATGTGAAAACATCAATCAAGACTACCCCCAACAGTCCTTCTCAATACTGTAGTATCCTTTATGATCAACATCAACAAACATGCAGCTATACTTCCACAATGTGTTCAAACCATTCACTTTATTGACAAAATGTTTTGCACATGAAATTTACAGCTATAATCCATAATGAAATGTTTTTATTGGGCACCTGAGATCTGATGTATAATTATAGTAAAGTGGGCACCTATACATGCAAATGTTGCATCTCTGATGTCGGTAGAAAAGTTAGCCCATTTTTTACTCCTATGTACAATACAAATATTGCTTCATTCAATTACTTTGAAAAACAATAAATGAGATTAATTTCTAAAGATATAAACAACAAACTTTGCAGGCCTTGCCCCCTGTCTGGTGCACAGTTTACAAAATAACTTCTCCAGTCTGGGTTATAACAATCAAAGACGTGTTTTCCTCATTAATAATAAAAACAATAATTACAGGTAGAATATAAGGAGCATGAGCTTCGTGTGGTTGAAATGACTTGTTCAATATAGCTCCATTCTGAAGAAGATCAACAAGTCTGAAAAAAATGAAAAATTTTGATGTCGTTTTATGTTAGAACAACATGAAAAATATATCTTACTTGGGAATTATTCTTGGATTGTACAACTCCATCTTAATAAACTCTTCTTCGTTCTCATGATAACCATAAAATGGTCTAAAAATAAAATCATTTTGGGTGAATAATATTGAAACGTTGTTGGGTCGAAAATAGAAGATTTTGTATTGTGAGGTAAAGAAGAGAGTAAAAGAGATTTAATAATAGTAAGCTTTGTCAACATGAGGAGAAAACAAGGAAAATAAAACTTACATTTTCTTAACAATTTCAGTTTTATGAACATATTTCATAGAAGATGATGTTCTACAGAACGCAACTTGAACAGCAAAGTCTGCACTTGTCGTAAATTGTTTCAGATATTTATCTGTGGGTTTAGTTCCATCGTAAGGTATGTATAAGTAAGGAAATACTTGATGAATATGAACACAAGTTTTCTGTCCACCAGGAGTTGAGCCAAATATCCTCAAAACTGGAACACGGTTAACATTCCCCTCGCGAAATTTAGAAAACAAAATATTTAAGCCATCTATAGTTTTTCCCACGTAAAAATCTGCATCTACAATCCCAACAGAAAACATTCTGTTGTTCCAAGTAAGAAAAAATATCGTCAATTAAAATTTTTGAATGACGAAAGACGAGAGTTGATCCGCCATATTTGTTATAGATTATAGATTAGCCAATCAAAGATTTTATAAGCAAACCCTTATACCAAATCAACGTAATTATTTTTTGGGATTAGATTGGATAAAGGCCTCCCTCTAATCTCTAAGTTAACACTGTCCTCAAACAAACGCTGCAATTAAAAGTCGGGGGGGGAGCTTACCAAGCTAAAGCATGTATGCCCACAATCTGAACGGCCCACTTTTCGTAGTTATTGTAAAGAAAAATCCGACATTATAAGTGATAAAATTATGCTTTTGGTTAAAACTCATTTGAACATTTTATTTATTGACATGTCACCAAGGAGAATAAATTTATCATCACAATATCACGACATCCTCACAATTTTGATAGAGGCACTGCTATTTAAGACACTAAATTTACCTCAGTAATGCTGTAATTACTTTGAAAGTCGTCCTTACTAAACTAGGTGAAATTTTCTGACAAAGCAATTTTAAAATTAAATCCAAGGATTTTGGCAGCAGCTTTGATTAAGTAAACAATAAAAATGATATTTTTCCTGTCGCAAATAACTTTCAGAATTATGGAAAATCACACTTTAGAAACACTGGTAATCGTTATTGACGAACTCAGATTTAGAAATTTTCAAGGGTGAGCAAGACTTTCAAGGGTGAGCATGACTTTATAGACCTCGCTAGAAAGGCTCACGCGTTTGGCGTAAGAAAATATGCTCCCCAAGTTCATGTCTTTCTTCATGTCTAACTACGACACTGCATGTAAAGGATTTCCGCTTTCGTTGAGCAAAATAGTGTCCGCATCTTGATGTTTTTGGTCCCGTACACCCATGTCAATACTGAAAATTAATAATAGTTAAATGTGTACAACATTTATGAGTTGATTGAGTTGAACTGAAATTGAATTTGCAATAAAATTTCTAAATCAATCCCTGTCGTATATATTTCAATTATAGCTAAAATATAAAATTTGCTCATCTCATTTTATCGTCTCGCTGTTATGAACAAAATTCAGGGCGGATCTAGGATTTTTCAAACATCAGTCATAAAACGTCGGAGGCGCTCTGCACCTAGGGGTCTGAGGCATTCTCCCTGAGAAATTTTGAATTTTAGATCCTTGAAAATGCCATTTTCAGCGTTTTAGAGCAATACAAAATGTATTTTGTGGGCATCGTTTTGCGTAAAACAAAAATTTTGCTTACGTTTTTTCAAAAAATGAAGTGAACAATACTTGAATGTTTTGCCAAATATTTAGGCTCATTATCATGCCAAATATATGGCTCATTAGCATGTCTAGGAACGTAAAATTTATTTTACAATAATGCTATTCAAAAACAGATATAGTTTTTAAAAATTTCTACCAAGTTTTCAGGCATAGACCCCCCTAGAGACACCCATTCAAACCTCTATGTAATGAGTTAAGTTAGAAATTTGGTACTACAAGTGACAGTTCATAGATATAGAAAAGCTCAGACTTCAAACCATGCAAGTTTATTGTAACCCTTTACCCATCTCCACATCAGTGCCAGCAAATTCACTTTTTGAGAAAAAACTCAAAAAATTTTTTTCTGCCAAAGATTAAGCAAAAATTATCAGAGTGAAAATTTACAGTTAAGGACAGCTTAATGCCATAAATTTTTATTAGGCATTTCTTTTGACTATTATCTTCTGTAAGTATATGCAAGGTGTGCTATATAGCAATCACTAGTAGCATTGTATTTGCAAATACAAACAGAATGTAACCAACATGTCTTTAATTATATAATTACATGAATGTTAAAATTGGTTCATGTGTCATGCTTACTGGTTATGATAAATATCTTTTCATATGATCAAAGCTCGTTTAAATGTAAATCTGAAATAATTTAGTTTAGAAATTATAATGATCATCAAAAAATTACCTAGTGATCATGAAAAATACTTTGCTGTTTTGCCAAATTTCAAGGTTTATCTGCATACATAGAAAGACATTTTTACTTCATAGAAAATGCTTTTCATACATCAATAGCCCTTTGGAATTTATGGCAGACAATCTGGTATGAGGCGTAGATTAACACACCTTTACATCTCTACATGAGGTGTTCAGTTAGAAAAGGGGACAATATGTGACATGGGACAACATTTCATGTATGTGAAATACTCAGGTTTAATACCATTCCAGTCAAATTGTCAAAATAAAAAGCTTCTTGGATCAGAAGACTCAAAATCACAGGTTATAGTAAACAGCTTCTCATGTAATCAATGTTAGTTTTCTCAAATCTTAAACAATATGTAGTATCACTGTCCAATGATTGAATGATCAATGATCATAAACTGAAAAGCCCCAAACATTTGTTTATGATAAAGTAAATAATAGTATGGCGCCTTATGGCTACAGATTTTTTGTCTATTGAAATATATTTGCAGGAATGTAGGATTTCGCTGCCATACAACGGCCACGATTCCCCAAGCACTAAAGAAATCATAGCTTAAGGTCCTTCGGCAACAACAATTTTAGAAGCATCAATCTCACTAGTTCGTGCTTCAAATTGACCGTGACCCATTGTAAGAAGTATTTTTCGTACGTGAACGTGTTTTCTCGGCTTATGTTCCGACTCTGTAACAAGTTTTCAAGATACTTAAGCTTGGTGGCAAGCGGCAATGTTATCCTGGCATCAGTGTTATCAAATACTTGGACAAGACTTTGTTCGAAACTTCGAATCATAGTAATCATGCAGTTTTGGTCCGGAAAGATTTGTGTTCAAGATTTGTAATAATTTAATGGTAGTGAGTGGTTTATGCCCCCCAATTTAATCCAAGTATGATATTTTTTATTCTGAAAGATCACAAAATTTTCTTGCTCAGCAGAAAATGACAGACTTTTTTACTTTTTAGTTATTGAAATATGCAATGATTTGACCAAGATGCATTTGACCTTAAACGTTTTATTCCTTTATATGAAGTTATTTCGCCTTTATCACTTTATAAAGTATTAAAGTTTATTTCTAATAAAGTTTGTTAGGGATTCTGCTGAAAATTTTGGTGAAGCATTTCTTTAAAATGAATATATTATTTCTATAATATATTCTGTTGTTGAAGAACAGTCTGTTTGCTATAAATGCTACTGTTTGTAGTCTTTTATACAGCATATGAGTCTGATCCAATCTTTAATTTAGCAAAGAGTTAAATTTATTGGTTGAGGAATGACAAAACTTCTATATGTGTTTAATGATCAAACAGGGTGTGTTGGAGGGCTCAGCCCCGTTTGTTCAAATTCTATGCCTTGTATTGCCAGTGAAATATATATATCAAAAGCTAGCAGCACCTAAATATATATCAGAGCCGGCAATATTTTAATATATATGAGAAAGGCAGCAACAGTTGTAATACAACAAACAAACAACATTTGTATACCGGCCAGTATTAATCCCGCGAGGGGGTTGTCCATGAATTTTCTACGCCAAACGTCTCTATCTCTCGCCATATCTCTCGCTATACCCATCCCTTCACATCACAGCATCCATCTCTCTTTCTCGGTCTACTCGTTTGCGGACTCTTCAACATTCATATGCAACGTTGTACTTCCCTCCTTTCCACATGCCCAAACCACCTCAAACGCTGGCGCACCCAATTCTCGATTTCACCAACTCTTTCTCAATCTCTTCACTTCGAATCCTATCCATCAACGTTACACCACATCATCCTAAATTCTCCTTTCCGTCGACGCCAATCTTCTCAGTTCCTCTGCTTTCCGCCTTCTGCTCCATATCCCAAAACACTTCTAACACATGCCTTGTACAATTCTCCCTTCTGCTTCAACGAAGTCGACTTTCCACAACATTCCCGACAACTCTCTAAAACTCCACCACGCTGCTTGAACTCTGTTCCTCACCGCTTGCTCGCACCCTCCACCATCATTTAACACATTGCCCAGATATTTAAACTCCGATACACCTTCCAAACTCACGTCACCCAGTTCAAACCGTTCAATCGCGAATCGCCCACCACTTCGACACGTCCGCACTCAAAATCAGTTACTCTTGTCAATGCACCACGGACACCTGAACATCTTCCATGAACCACTTCCATTTCATTATCGATTCTCCAACTCTTTCCCACACACATGGCCATTTATCACTGTCCTTCACCTCCACCTGCCTCGAGCATCTCATGCCCTTCGTCTTTGCCTCATTCCGCTTTTTCCTTCTCTTGCCGTTTTCCATTCTCGGTACCATTCCATGTCTTTCTTCGACTCCGCCAACAAGACAATGTCATCTGCATACAACAAACACCAGCATCCTTCTTTTCTCCCTTCCTCTGTCAGTACATCCATCACACAAGCAAACAGTAACGGCGACAAGACTGAACCTTGATGAACACCAACTTTTACCTCAAAAACCAGATCTAACACCTTCCTCCGTAACCACCGCCTCTACACCTTCAAGTCTCCATAACTGCCCGAACCATATTCTCTGTCACACCTTCCTCCACTCTCCCTACCAAATTCTCCAAATCTATCCCTTCTCCATTTCTCCTGCCCTGCCTTCACAACACGCATCCGTCGTTCCTCTCCCCGGTATGAATCCATACTGCTCTTCCCCCATCCGAACAACTTCTCTCAACCTTCTTTCAAACACTCTCTCTACTATCTTCAACGCATGCTCCATCAGCTTAATAGTCCTGTAATTCCCACATACCGTCGCTGCTCCTTTTCCTTTGTGGGACCACTAGACTCTTTCTCCATGTACTCGGCATCTTTGAGCCCCTCAAAACCTCGTTCGCTACATTACACAACTCTCTCACATAGTTCATTGTCCAACATTTCGCTACCACTTCACTCGGTCCCGTCGCCTTTCCTTTCTTCATCTTGCGCAGAGCCGCCCCTCATCAACAGTCACTGTTTCCCGGCCCCAAAACTTCATCCGCTTCAACTTCTCCATTCCACTCATTCTCTACATTCATCAAACGGTCACAGTACGCCCTCCACACTTCTAACCTGTCTTCAATAACACCTTCAACTCCCCATCGTGGTTCTGCACGCCGGAGCACAAAATATCGTTCCTCTCCTTCTTGCTCCTTCTAGCCGTTCTAAACAACGCTTTCGTCCATTCTCCTGCATTTTAAGGAAGCTCTTTCTGATGCCTTTCTATCGCTTTAGCCACCTCCTTTCGCGCCTTTTTCTTGAACCGGATGTAATCGATCCTATCTGCTTCAGTCCGCGACTTTCTCACCTTTTAAATGCAAACTTCTTCCGCCAATCACTTCGCTGACTCGTTGATCACCACCATGCCTGTTCTTCTTCTTCACCGCCTTTGCTTCACTACAGCATTCCTTCCTCCCGCTCCCCTTCATTCACTCCATACTCCATCCACCATTCCAATTCCATCCATCCTCCTTCCCTTCCTTCCACCTTCCTTCCAGTCCATTCCATGCTAAGTCCACATTCTTTCCTTCCATTCCTCTTCTTCATTCACCAGTATAATCCACCACCGTCCTACTGTCACCAGATTCATACGTCACAATTGCTTTCTTCCTTTATCACGTATTCACTACCACCCCACAACTCGCTGCTAACTCCAATATCGCCTCGCCTTCAGCATTCATATCACCAACTCCAAAACCTCCATGCGCACAGTATCCTTTTCTTACGCTTCCCACATGACCTTCCAATCACCAAGCATCACACATCGCCTCTAATGTCTGCTCTCACTGCATACACGCTGTCGTAGAACTTTTCCTTCTCCTCCGCACTTCGTCCAACCTGCGGGCATACACCACAACGAAACTCACAACTTCGGCCTCAATAACTACATCAACTCTCAGGACTCTGTCCGAAACTCTCTTCACTACAACCGACTTCGCCCGATCCTCTCTTATCGCGAAGCCAACACCATTCGTGCCACTTCCGTTTCCCTTCCAAAACCACTTAAATCTCGCTCCATTATTTTCACCCTTTATGACTCTCGTACCTTCACCTTTAAACCTTACCTCCTGAAACCCACACACATCAACTTTCCTTCTCTTCAACATGTCCGCCACTTCTGCACTCCTTCCCTTCATTATCTCAACGTTCACTGTGCCTACCCGAAGGGTGACACTTCCACCAACATTCGATCCGGAGTTTCTTCGCACCCCCTGCCCACTGAAGGGCTGCCGGGGACTGGGGGCCATATCTGCTTTTCCAAAGTTCATGAATTTCGTTGGAGCAAAAGTTTTACGGTAGGATGCCCTTCCTTACACCAACCCCTTTTAGTCGTCTTTTACGACACGCAGAGGATACGTTGGCGCAATTCTAAGCCGGCAACCACACGGCAGTTGTAATATACATTAAAAAGCCCAAATAGCTGAAATTATTGAGATATGCCTCTGTGATCTTATAAACCAAAACCTGCAATTAAAATATCAACAAGTCTAGAAGAGAAGTAATGTTCTACTTTGAGCTACAGAAGTAGGGTACATTTGTACAATTCAATACCAAAATATATTGTACTCAGCTGTTTCAGTGAATATCCTAATTATAATTACTTCATTTTAAATGATGAACTAAAAATACAAAATACAACATGGAAAATCATAAGAGTTTCTGTGATTTGGTGTAGTTGTTTTAGTATGGAAGTGGCTGAGAATTGAGAGGTTTGTAGATTGACCAATTTCAGAACACAATGAGAAATCATCTTCGATTAAAAAACAAGCTTGGAGTAAGAAAACTATTGAAACTGCATCAGCACGAATTTTGCAATGTTATTTGGCCCAAAATGTTTCTCTACTTGAGTCAGTTAATTGAACCTTATATCAAAAGCAGTTCAGCACAACAATCACCATACGCAATCAAATTTCGTAATTTCGACGTAAAGGCATTTCTTTCATTTTTTTCGTAATCCTCGATTTATACGATATGTAATGACATTTAGTTGCCTTCAACAATCAGTTATTACACACTTATCCATAAAAAAACGCAATATTATCTCAAAATACTGTATTACTAGCAGCAATTGCTATATAAACACTAGCTAAAATTTCAAAACTAGGAACCAAATTGGCGGAAATTGATCAGGTGATCAATATTGCCCAATCAACGTAAGCTAAACGGATAACAATAGATGTCCCAACTCTTATACTATAGAGCAGGGGTCTCCAAACTTTACAGCCAGAGGGCCACATGAACTTTCATCCAGCATGTTGAGGGCCGAAGAATATAAAAAATTTCCACTTTATCCTTCAGCTTTTTAAATTTCGCAATGTGCTTGAAACGGAAGTAGGAAGTTGGGAGAAAAATTGACGTAAGCCACTCTTGCTAGTTGGCTTGCGACATGACGTGACTTTCTGCACAAAGTTTATTTTGTTTAATAATAATATTATTTTTCTTAAGTGCTTCTGCGGGCCGGATTGAGAGACCCAACGGGCCGCATCTGGCCCGCGGGCCGTAGTTTGGAGACCCCTGCTATAGAGGGCTCTGTTTAATACGCGTATCAAAACCAGAGTTCGCCGACTGTCAACATTTTTGAAACGAATTCGTACTACGTTTGATTTGAACCAATGAAATAACAAGTTTTCTACTCAAGTTGGCTTTTTTTTTTCAAAATGGAGTCGTTTGAGGAATGGCAAGACAATATAAACGAATTCTCCAGAGAAAAAGAAAACTCAGAGGCATCTGTGGCGGAATCTTTCAATAGAAGTAACATCGAATCTACTGCTCGCGCTATAAATGTACAAGAACCTCCATTTTTGATTAACTTAATCGAAGAAGTGCGAAAGTACCCTTGCATCTGGAACGTTTCGTCAAAGTTGCATAAAGACAAACCAAGGAAACTGGAAGCATTGCGACGAATTTCTGCTGCTTTGTGTGTACCTGGTATGTTATCTTAACAATATACATTGCTTAACAATATACATTTATGTAGTCACTACAGTTCTTGGTCCAGCTTTTGCAATTGAAGTGTGTCCTACATTTACTATTGAGTGTGAAAATTGTATTGCTATTAACTGCCACTTGTTGGGTATAAATTTATGTCTATTTAAATGTGTTTGATTAGAAATATCTAGTTATGTGGGTTTTGCTTTATTTTATTCAATACTTCAGTTTACAAAACTTATACAACAGAGCCGTTATGAGTAAAAATAAGCAAGCAGTACGTATTACACCTTCTATTTATTAAAACATTATATTATTCAAATGTGATACTCACCCATGCAATTATCACAGTGACATGACACTGATCATCAATATGCCAGTTAATTAAGAAATGATAGTATTAAATGAGCTTTATATGGAAGCTGATATTCATGGATAAGAATAAATATGTCCATTTTGCAACATTCCAGATTAAATTTAGTGTAGCTCACTATTTTTTTCTGCATTGTACCTGTAACCATCCTTATATTGCAATTTCCTTATGATACTCTTCTTACATTTTGTATATGGTGCAAACCATTCCCATCCTAAGGTCTTGTCTGGTGTTAGACTGTAAGAAATACTTGTGCATTCCTTCTTATTGGTGTTAAAACTAAGTCAATTGGCATGGGCCATAGCTAGAGAACTAAATTGGGAGAGGGAGGTTTGTTTTTTCATATATTTATTTGAGCTTGACTGATTTCTTTAGAAAGCCAAATCATTTTCAAAAGAAATCAGTCTGACTCTACTGAATATAAGAATAAAGACACCTCCTCCCATTTATTGTTTCAGCTATGGCTCTGCAATTGGCTACTAAACAACTATGTTTATGAAGGGCATAACATCTTCTAACAAATGCACTGAACAAAGTTTGATATACAGGTTTTTATTTTTCTAAATCTAGAGAATGTAGTTTGTAAAGAGTTTGACAGGCTGAAGGATAATTATAGAAGATGCATTAAAAAGCGAGAGTTGGCGACACGATCAGGGAGTGGGGCAAGTAAGAAATTGCCAACTTGTGAATATTTCGTTGAGTTGTCCTTTTTGCATGATGTGATGACTGGATGAAAAACTGAAACCAACATCCCAATTGAAATTGCCGAGAATCCTGATGTGCTCTCCACTGATGAGGATAGACCATTTACATCATTTTCACCAATCACTGTGGACAATTCCCATGCAAAACTAGAAATTTCAGACTCAAAACCTCTTCAAAAGACTTGGAAAAGGCGATCAGATCAGATTGACGATCTTTTGGCCTTAAGCCTTGCCAATGATATAGCATATGCTAAAAATGGTGATTCAAAAAAGACAACTAACCCAGAAGACCAGGACATTCTTTTCTGTTCCAGTTTGGTTACTACCTTTAGGAATTTGACTGGAAAGAAAAACAAATTGGCTAAGATCAAAGTATTGCAAGTTCTTGCTGAGTTTGAAGATGATGACGAAATGTAACAGAATGTTTTTCCATAAACTTTTCAAGAAATTTATTGTTACAAATAACTTTACGTTTGCATGCGTTAACTACCACGTTATGTTATAAAACAGTGACAAAACTAATAAATGATTCTTTGATTTAGTTAATCGTCGTTTTGAAAACAATCTACTGTAGCATGTACTGCGTTCCACTGCCAGCGTACTTGTCCTTTTGGGGACATGAAGTAGTTTTAAAATTTTCTAACAAGCTTTGCATCACGAGAGTAGTTGTTTGACCCAGCGTTGCTGACATCTCTTAAACCCTCATCTGATTGTGTCACTTTTCTCCATTCTCCAAGCTCTCTTCCGTTTTCTGTGTCGTTGTCCACGAAACCAGCTGGACAGTATTTTGTGCTGTGCGAAAAGACCTTTCAGCCATAAGATAATTGTGCAGAGCGATTACTGCTTTTGTAACTTGAATAACCATTTCAACTCTGGCGTGAATTGGTCGACGAAATACCCGAAATCGTGCTGCTACAATTCCAAACGCATTTTCAATTACCCTCCTCGCTCGAGACAACCGATAATTGAATACCCGCTCAGATATTCCCAAGGCTTGTCTAGGGTACGGTTTCATGATATTTTGCTGTAACTGAAACGCCTCATCTGCCACTATGACAAATGGATAGCATTTTTGAGTGGAAGGAAATGCCTCGGGCCTAGGGATGCCTAAACTGTTTTTCTTAATTGATTCACCCATTGTACTGTAAGAAAATACACCACCGTCACTATTCCGTCCTGAGTCACCAATATCAATGTTATAATTAAAGAACATCGATCCAGAGTTAGCTGGTGCCTGCATCACGACGTGTTTTCCATCAAGCGCACCAATGCAGTGTGGAAAATTCCATTTAATTTCAAACCCCTGTGCTATGCACTTCCACTCTGCCTCATTGCTTGGACATTTCATGAATACCAATGACAGTACTTTCCACAGTGCTTCACATGTTGAAAAGATGATTCGTCCAACAGTGGTTGGGCTCATTCGAAAGTTCATCCCTATGGTTGTTTGAGAATCTCCTGTAGTTAGATACCTGAGTGTTACACAAAGTCGCTCACTAGGCCCTATACATTCCCGAGTTATGCAAGACTTCTGTATCTCTGGAGCAATCATAGTCAAAAGTTCTTCATATTGAACAGGAGTCATACGAAAATATTTGAAAAAAAATTCTTCATCAAATAAACGTAAATCTTGGACTAATAAATAGAATTCTCCTTTAGTTTTGCGTTCTTGAAATATTTTTCGTACCCATACTGACTTTTTATTTTATTTCCTTTAGTCATCCTTCTTTTAACAAGAAAAGAAGTGTGTTTTACTGACAACCGCCATGTTATGATTATAATCAAAATTCGCGCCATGCTTCGTTTCTGTACGGTTCGTTAAAACCGCCAAAGTGGAGAATGTAACACGTATATGCGTACGATACGCTACGTCGCGTTTTGCTACGTTACGCTACGGTACGGTCGAAGTGGAGATCGGCCTTTAGTTTTCCAGGTATATCCTTATATTGAGGAAAATTACTAATTTTACCCTCTGAAGCTAGACAGTCCATGAGTAAACCGTTGTCCATCTTGGATACACATTGGTCTTGGAGTTCCCTCAAAGTCCTGAAGTTCCCGCCAAGATTGAATTCAGGAAGCTCTTTTACCTGCGAAACAAAATAACACTCCAAAATTAAAGGATGACTAACCAACAATCAAAGGAAACGATGGAACTATCATAACATTCCTGGATTAAAGGATAGTTAACCAACTATGAAAAGAAAGGAGGGACATGATAAGATTAAGTCCCCAACTAGCATAGGAGAGAGGGGGATTATGATGCAAAGTTAGAAGATAAAGACAAAAATAACATTGCATTCAACATGGAGGTTTTGATTTTAATCTCCAATTTTCATTGCTCATTATATCAAATAAAATTACATGACAACAGTTCACTAAGATCAAGTGTACACAACAAAATAAAAGTAAGAATGGAGAGCTTACCGATAATGAAGACAAATGAAGACGCCGTCCACCGACGACCCTAAAACCATATCATACAAGAAACATTAAGCAACGAATCCAGCCCGTTTTTTATACCTACAATGCAAACAATTTTGTCAAAGTTGCTAGTAAAACAACGAATGGAATTAATTTTCAAAAGAAAAAAAATTTTGCTGAAAAATTTGCATTGTATAGGCAAATGTCCGGGCTGGTTTCGCCAGTGGAAACATTCAAAATTATTAAAGACCCAAAGAGCACGCCATTTAAAAAATACATTTCAAACATCTTTTGCATTTAAACGAAAAGACAAAATAAACAAAAAAAATGTCATTTTAAAACAAGAAACTAAATTCCTTACTTCGTTGTTAACGGTAAATCATTGGAATCACTACAAAACGCTTTTTGATGACGAACATGAGGTAGATTGTAGATATGACGTGTTTCTTTAACATAATTTGGTGAAGGAGGCATCATTGTTGGTCTCCAAATCTTCAATTCATAACTACCGTCTGCCCGGGATGTGTTGATGTTTTTGATTTTTGAATGGGGTTCTTTTTGGTTTTTATATACTTGGTAAGAACTATCTTTATTAACATATAGTTGATTATAACCATCACTTTCCTCAAATACTTGACGACAACCATCATTATCCACAGCTACCTGATTACAACCATCATTATCCGCATATACTTGATTATGAACATCATTATCCACAGATTCTTCATTACAACCATCATTATTCACAGACACCTGATCAAAACCATCATTATCCACAGATACTTGGTCACAATCATTATTGTCCACAGATATTTCATAACAAACATCATTATCCACAAAAGCGCCTTTAATTTGTTCTTTATTGTGTAAATCACACGATATTTCCATGTTTGAAACATCACAAACAACTTCTTCACCCTTTATTACATTATTCTTACTAAAACATTCCCCAGTCCTTTCTAAATTTAAGTCACTGACCTCGGTAACAACAGGAACTGTACTACTATCAGGACTTCCGAGGTTATTACTCGTACCGGAAGACTGGTGACCGTCAAATGACTCATCAAGATTCCATTCAAAGCTTTCCTCATCTGGTGGAAGCCTTAACACCATAGAACTTCCACTAGAGCACCCATCACTATAATGACTGTACAAAGGATGTTTTTCATCGGTCAAACACAAAGATTCCGAAGGTGAATCAATAAGATTTTCACTTTTAGATTCACTACACACAGATCTGTGATCAACATGTTCCAAGTATTGATCAAAATTCTTTTCAGTTTGGTTTGGTGTTAAGGCAAACAAATCATCTTCAAAATCCAATTCAACATTCCTCGAGCAATCTTCCACAACAAAATCATTAAAACCATTATCGTTGTCACTATTTAACGACTCCAATACTGAAGATATAGTGTGAACACGGCGATCTTTAGTTGTTTTTGTTTCAAGAGAGTTGATAAAATCTTTATTTACGATATCACCGCACGATAAAAACACATTACTTTCGTCGATAAATGTGATTTGAAAATCCCTCAATTTCCCACAAGATTTGTCAACCTTATCATTCAGGGTGATATTATCCTCAATAAAGTCAGGTTCATCAAAGGACTTCTCAATCCTTTGAAGTTCATGCTTATCCACATCTATCATACATTCCTTACAAGATACGTTAATAGAGTCAGCAGACGCGTTTTGTAGAAAAGAAGAAAATGAAGGTGTGTTTCCATAACCAGAATGATTTTTCTCAACTAAAGTATTCTTCTCATAGCTTTGCAATGATGTAAATTTATCTTTCATATTTATAAAATCTTCCATATCTTTTAACTCTAAATCTCCATCATTTTTGTTCTTTCCACAATTAACAACATCTTTAGGATGCTCCACAATTTTAGACGACGTTTTAAATTTTAAATCTTCAACAGAAATCTTCTCCAGCCGTACGCAAGCATCCATTAAATCTCTTTGAGAATTTTTTCTGTTTCGCATTTCATTGTTTCCTAAATCACAATCTCTGCGTTTTTTATTATCATTTTCCTCACTCCGACAATCAACGACTTTAGCTTTCGTAGATTTTTTCTTAGGACGTTCACGCTTCTTCTTTTCTTGAAAATCATCATTATAACCACCATGTTTCTTTGCAATGGCGTTATCCTCATTTCCTGTTTTGTCACCTCCGTTTTCTCGCAGTATCGTGAGTTTTCATTGTACTTTTGGACAGCGTTATCCTTACATAAACTTATTTGATTCATCCCAGAACTTTTACTAAATTCTTGCAAACATTTTCATTTTGAAAAGTTATCAAATCACCACGATATTTTCCGTCCATTTGTAAGACATCTTGACTTGGATTTTTCTCAACAATTGAAGACACTTCCGCGTCGCGTTTGACATCATTTCTATTCAAGTCAATCGATTTCTTGTTAAGAGAAACAGCATTATGACAAGATGAACTATCGTCTTTGGTCACCACTTTTTCAGTTTCATTTAAAGTAAACTGTAAACAGGGAGACTTTTCTGATTTTCTTGTTCCTTTCAAAATATTTGTAAAACTATTTCCATATAAACAAGATTCTTGTCCTAAAGTTGAAGTTGTGCTCGGGCCATGACTGTCAGGATCAAATAAGTCAGAGAGATTTTTCTTACAAGACACAGAACTAGTTTCCATACATTCATTTGAGCAAACATTTGATTTTTTCGACATAAGTTTGGTTCTCGTCTTCAAATTATTTTTCCCACATTCATTCGCCTCATTTATGCCAAACGAGCCTTGAAATACTTTATTTTGATGAAAATTTTTGATGAAAGTTGCTTTAAAATCATCATCATCGTGATCATCACAAGAACTTTCGCTTAACCAAAGTTCAAAATCTGACGTTTGAGATCCACTAGAATCGTTCTCTGTACAACGTAAAAGTTCTCTGACATTTTTAGAAACGCCAAGATTACGGGATATCTCATTTCCTTTCTTTAATCCAGACATCTTGTTCTTTGCTTTTGATGTTTTTTTTAAATCATTAGAAACAGTTTCTTTATCCATCATCTTCACGTTTTTCATTGTATTTGTTTTAGAACCCATAGAATTACTCTTCCCAGATCGCCCTCGTTTATTTGATGGATAAAATGAATGGAAATCAGGGAATTCTTCATTAACATTGTTCTTACTTCCTCGAAATGGACTTGTTGGTGTCATCGTTTCTCGACGTTCATTGGCATTCGTCATCATTTGCCGAGAAGAAATGTGTGTTGATGTATCAACGTCATTTTGAGTTTTATGACAGCCACCAAACACATTAAGTTGAGCAATTTTTCTTTTTCTTCCACCTCGTTTACATTTCTTTAAATTTTTACTTTTTGATTTTTCTTTACTTTGAAAATCATTGTCGTCGTCATACTCGATTTTTATTTTCCAATTTTTATCCTTAAAACCACGTGATACAGTTGTACACGTGCTACCATGTCCTGCAGAGTCCTCATCATCACCAGGACCATCCACTTGAGGCATAGGCAAAGGTGGTTTCCAGTCCATTTCCTCTTCATCCTCCGAACTACAAGTGAAGAAGACAGCTACTCAAAACTTTAGAGAAGATTGATTGTTTTTCATTTAAGATGTTTACAGTGTTTGTACAGGATTATGAAAAGCAAGGAGACCTTTGGGAGAACTCGATCAGTGATGACCAGAGTCAAAGGCTTGCACCTGCTCCAAAGTTCTCACAAAAGTCTCCGAGGTTTGCATAAGCCTGTATAAGCAATAAAAACGTCATTTCAATTTTTTATAAAACAACAATAATACAAAACAAACAAATTTAAAACTAAAGAAGTGTTGTACAGCTATTTGCAATTGACCGTGAGGCGTGGATAAATTAAACGTTTGTTAATAGTTTCAAAACTTAACGTTACTAACGGCTAACTCATTGTTGCTATGGCATACGCGTTAAGTCAGGGGTCTCCAAACTTTAAAGTCAGAGGGCCACATGAACTTTCATCCAGCATGTTGAGGGCCGACGGACCGTATACCGCTGGTCAAAAAGCGAATACTTAAATAAAACAAAGTACATAACGAAGAACATCATGAAGAAGTATTTTACACTCCACTCTTCTTAAAATCGCTGACATTCATCATCTACTTTTCTTTTTCTTTTATCGGCCATTATGAAGCATTGAAATATAAAGAATTTCCACGTCATCCTTCAGCTTTTTAAATTTCGCAATGCGCTTGAAACGGAAGTAGGAAGTTGGGACAAAAATTGACGTAAGCCACTCTTGCTAGTTGGCTTGCGTCATAACGTGAACTTTCTGCATAAAGTTTATTTTGTTTAATAATATTATTATTTCTTTAGTGCCTCTGCGGGCCGGATTGAGAGGCCCAACAGGCCGCATCTGGACCACAGGCAGTAGTTTGGAGACCCCTGCGTTAAGTTATGGAAAATATTGTTTTTATTTAATAAACAACTGTGACATGCCGCAATTTGGCAAGTATGGAAAGACGTTTCAAAACGTAACACTCTATCGTTAGATATAAAACTTTAAGTTGGTATTGGTGAGACACAATTTGTCTTTGTCGTAGACTCGGAGAGCGACACTTTGTTATTAACCAATGCTATCTCAGGGTTACGCCTTAGCAACAATAAGTTAGCCGTTAGTAACGTTAAGTTTTGAAACTATAACAAACGTTTAATTTATGCACGCCTCACGGTCAATTGCAAATGGCTGTAATTTTTCCTGCAACATGTATTCATGATTGATTTGGAAATTCTCTTTGATTGATTTTAGTTCATTGAGCTCAGATATATTTACACAAGCTAATGGTAACTCAGCTGTAAACAAATCAACGCACACCTTTTAATGTTTTTATTTTATAAACAAAAATGGATACTTTTACCTTTGGGAATCATGTTCCTCTTCATCATCTTTCCAAAATGGCTGTGACATTAATATTGATTCTTTATCTTCATCAATATCTTCATCATGTTCATCATCACTACCTTCTGAAGAAACAATAACATAAAAAGGATTGATTGAAAAACTTCATATAAGACAAGTTTTACTAAACACAAATGGAACTGTACAAAATCACCATTGATATCCACGAATAAATATGGTAGTTTTGATCTCAATACAATATTCATATAAAGCCATCATCAGAGAATATATATAATATAACACGATTTTAATATACACATGAAAAACATGTGACTTGGACGAGATTTGAACTCGCACCTTCGGCATACTTGTCTGCTGCTCTACCTATGCTCTACCTCTCGTCCATACGCAGTTTAAAAGAGATTTGACTCGTCTCCAATCCCTGTGGGCTTGGTAGCTCAACAGGTAGAGCGACAGACTAGTATCCCGAAGGTGCGCGTTCAAATCTCGTCCAAGTCACATGTTTTTTCATGTGCATATTAAAACCGTGTTAGGATTAATATATTATATGTTCATATAATGGAGTGTTCAGTCTTACTTTGTGAGCCCGCAATATGAGAACATTCATGCAGCAGTGTTTCATTGTCATCCTTATCCAAACTCATTAAAATTTCCACCAATTCTTTATCCAATTCTCCAGCTAAATAAATGTCTCATATTAATAAAAATTTGAACCCTTTAGAGTGAAAGAATTATTTTTGGTGAACAATACATGAATTGCTGGCCTGGCTGGCTTGTAGTACATCTATAACTGACTGATCAATAACTGGACTATCCACATCCACATCTAAAATAGAAGAAAATAGAAATATTTTACAGTATGATTATAACTTAAAATAAGTTAAACAAAATTCATCAGAACCTTGGCTTATTGTTGCTTCACACTGTGGTTGCTTGCCTTGTGACAAAATAGTTTGAGAAAATTCTTTAAAGTCTTTGGGTGAAAGAGATTTTTCCATTATCTCCAACTCACTTTGACTGCAAGTTTATTTGAAATTCATAAAAATATAAAGTTAAATCATTAAACATCACAAGATCAAATCTTACATCACTTTATTTCTTTCATCAATAATTTCTTTGATTTTTTCTTTAAATTCTTTCTCAAGATTCAATTCAGGTGTTTCAACACGATCTAACAATAAAAAAGTTAAATTTTTATGTACAGTGTTAACTATAAAGTAAACAAAAATTAATAAAGAAAAAGTTGAACACATCTTTAACAAAACATGAAATTTTATGGACTATAAAACAGCATCATTCTGAGATGAACACTTCACAGCAGCTGAATGCCATAACAATATAAAAGGCATGAAATGTATTGTGAGCTATACAATGATGTGACATGTATTTTTTTTCTACCTTACCTTGTGAAACAGGAAGAGCAACTTGTGAAGATAGTCCAATATCTCGTCTTCGTTGTCTTTCATCTTCCCACATAGCAGTTATACCAGGATTATGACCAATACAGCCTTCATAAACATAATAAACTCATTAAAGATGTATAAACAGTAAAATGAAGACATAAAGATAAGTAAATTTTACTTTCAACATTTATTTGATTCAAGACGTCTTCAGCAATTACATCAACTTCAAGTTCACAACGACTGACTTTTTTCACAGTAGGATCCAGGCATAAATTTCTAAATAATGACAAATAACAAACATTAAAATGATGAATATCAACTGTAAAGATAGTTATCACAAAGAATCATTCCAAAATTAAACTAATTTTTAAATGTAAATTCTGTAATCTGGATTGAGCATTGACTCTAAATCTTGGGATAAATCATACACACATGTGTCAAATTTAGGATTAAGGATTTACACAAATCCTTTGGTTTCAATTAATCTTCAAGTGTAAAATATATGAATCAGACAAACCTAGGAATAGTGTCTTCATTCCAGTGTTGAGATGAAGGAAAATTGAGAAATGAATTTGGAGATGAACCATGAAGTGGAATTGATTTATTATTATATGAAAGATTTTTATCTATAAAATTCAATTTGATGGTAAATAATCATTTGTGGTGTTAGATTTTTATAGAATGCTGAAAAATCAATAATGAAACTTTCCTGTTTTTGAAGAAATTCCTCTAAAATGAACTTTTCTTACATGAAGTAAGTTCATACCATAAAGATTGTAATCAATTAGAAACTAAAATAAACGATATTTCAATATAATTCTTATAATGTAACTTAGTGAAAATCTATAGAAGTTGACCATCCAGGTAGGAAAAGACTAAAGAAGGTCAGTGGCATTAGTGTTGAATGACATTTTAACATTGTTACCAGTAATCATCTCATCTAGATGTGAAAACATCAATCAAGACTACCCCAACAGTCCTTCTCAATACTGTAGTATCCTTTATGATCAACATCAACAAACATGCAGCTATACTTCCACAATGTGTTCAAACCATTCACTTTATTGACAAAATGTTTTGCACATGAAATTTACAGCTATAATCCATAATGGAATGTTTTATTGGGCACCTGAGATCTGATGTATAATTATAGCAAAGTGGGCACCTATACATGCAAATGTTGCATCTCTGATGTCGGTAGAAAAGTCAGCCCATTTTTACTCCTATGTACAATACAAATATTGCTTTAATCAATTACTTTGAAAACAATGAATGAGATTAATTTCTAAAGAAATAAACAACAAACTTTGCAGGCCTTGCCCCCTGTCTGGTGCACAGTTTACAAACTAACCACTCCAGTCTGGGTTATAACAATCAAAGATGTGTTTTTCCTCATTAATAATAAAAAACAATAATTACCTGTAGAATATAAGGAACATGAGCTTCGTGTGGTTGAAATGACTTGTTCAATATAGCTCCATTCTGAAGAAGATCAACAAGTCTGAAAAAATGAAAATTTTGATGTCGTTTTATGTTAGAACAACATGAAAAATATATCTTACTTGGGAATTATTCTTGGATTGTACAACTCCATCTTAATAAACTCTTCTTCGTTCTCATGATAACCATAAAATGGTCTAAAAATAAAATCATTTTGGGTGAATAATATTGAAACGTTATTGGGTCGAAAATGGAAGATTTTGTATTGTGATGTAAAGAAAGAGAGTAAAAAGATTTAATAATAGTAAGCTTTGTCAACAGGACGAGAAAACAAGGAAAACAACTTACATTTTTTTAACAATTTCAGTTTTATGAACATATTTCATAGAAGATGATGTTCTACCAAACGCAACTTGAACAGCAAAGTCTACACTTGTCGTAAATTGTTTCAGATATTTATCTGTGGGTTTAGTTCCATCGTAAGGTATGTATAAGTAAGGAAATACTTGATGAATATGAACACAAGTTTTCTGTCCACCAGGAGTTGAGCCAAATATCCTCAAAACTGGAACACGGTTAACATTCGCCTCGCGAAATTTAGAAAACAAAATATCTAAGCCATCTATAGGTTTTCCCACGTAAAATCTGCATCTACAATCCTAACAGAAAACATTCTGTTGTTCCAAGTAAGAAAATATATCGTCAATTAAAATTTTGAAAGACGAAAGACGAGAGTTGAATCCGCCATATTTGTTTTAGATTATAGATTAGCCAATCAAAGATTTTAAAAGCAAACTATAAACCAAGTCATCGTAATCACCTTTTTGGGATTAGATGGGATAAAGGCCTCCCTCTAACCTCTAAGTTAACACTGTCCTCAAACAAATGCTGCAATTAAGAGTCTTGGGAGTGGGGAGCTTACCAAGCTAAAGCATGTAGGCCCACAATCTGAAAGGCCCGCTTTTCGTAGTTATTGTAAAGAAAAATCCGACATTATAAGTGATAAAATTATGCTTTTGGTTAAAATCCATTTAAAGATTTTATTTATTGACATGTCACCAAGAAGGATAAATTTATCATGACAATATCACGACATCCTCACAATTTTGACAGAAGCACTGCTATTTAAGACACTAAATTTACCTCAGTAATGCTGTAATTACTTTGAAAGTCGTCCTTACTAAACTAGGTGAAATTTTCTTACAAAGAAATTATAAAATTAACTCCAAGGATTTTAGCAATAGCTTTGTTTAAGTAAACAATAAAAATAATGGTTTTCCTGTCGTAACTAACTTTAAGAATTATGGAAAATCACACTTCAGAAACACTGGTAATCGTTATTGACGAACTCCGGATTTAGAAATTTTGGGCATGACTTTATAGACCTCGCTAGAAAGGCTCACGCGTTTGGCGTTAGAAAATATGATCCCCAGAAGTTCATGTCTTTCTTCATGTCTAACTACGACATAGCATGGAAAGGATTTCCGCCTTCGTCGAGCAAAATAATGTCCGCATCCTGATGTTTTGGTCCCGTACACCCATGTCAATACTGAAAATTAATAATAGTTAAATGTGTACAACATTTATGAGTTGATTGAGTTGAACTGAAATTGAATTTGCAATAAAATTTCTAAATCAAACCCTGTCGTATATATTTCAATTATAGCTAAAATATAAAATATGGCCATCACATTTTATCGTCTCGCTGTTATGAACAGAATTCAATATTTTACAATAAAAACAGCAGGTGATTAAAATCAAGCATTTATTGAACATTCCAATTTCTTTATTATCAAGAAAAAGCAATGACATCATGTAGATGGTTGCATCTTCTTTAATCTTTCTAAAATTGTTAAGGTATGTTTATTATAAAGTTCACCTTTCATAGTGTCATAGTTTGTTTTATGTCTAGAATTTCGTTGTATTCTGTCATAAAAACTGAATGTCATTTTCGTGGTGGAATTCTCACTTCAAATGTTTTATATTGATACGTCTGTTGATTTTAGTGGGATTTTCCCAATAACACATTGGATAATTTATCATTTTAAAATACTGACATTTCTTACATTGTCAACAACAATTAATTTCACTAGTCTTTTCAAATATCATTGGTACGGCAGGGCTAAAAATCAACAAGATGAATCAAAGTTATGACACGTCACAGGATTTCAGTTATGCATATCATTATGTGCAATAATTTTAATTTTATCTAACATGGCATTTATCAAGAATAAATTTTTTCCTCATTCATAAAGTCATCTATCTATTTATCTTATTCCTAACACAGATGATGACATAAAACGTTTGGCTAGATATGTCTTTAGAAATTGCGCCTACTTAAAGTGAAAAGCTCACTTTTTCACGTGATGGTACACGTGATTTTTTTCTGGCTTATATTTGTTCCACTTGTTGTAAGATAGACTATTTAAATTATTTTTTTGTGTCAAAAGTTCACAAAATGACAAACTTTGCATTATTAACTGTCAATTAACTATAAATTAGTGCCACGTATGTTTTACATGGATAAATTTTTTCTTCATGGTGGGATTTTCAAACACAGATAAATTTTTGATACATTACACGTGGAAAATACGACTTTCTCACGTCAATACCAATTTACTCTAATCGTCATTTCAAATTACATTAATACAGCAAAGTTTATTAAATTAATGTAATGAGTGAAAATAATGACACGTCAAAGAATGTTAGCTGTGCATGTCATTATGTGCAATAACTTTATTTTACTTTTTTAACATGACTTTTATCATAATGTGAACATTTTATACAATATAGAACTAGAATATTCACATCGAAAGAGAGTATGAAGTTTATTATCTAGATGTTTACATTTCGCAAATTTTGCGTTAGATATCTATGGAACAATTATTGCTAAATTTGCATGATCACTATTTTTGTTCTTTTTGTGTCTTTGTTGAAAGGCATTTTGATATGAATAACATATGCTGATATTGATTGACTTTTTAGACAATTACAAATCAAGTTTAGATAATTTAACGTTGGAAAACACTGAACTTTCCAGCATCATCGCTAGCAATGCGATGTAATCAGTCAAATATTCCGATGGTTCAATTCAAATATTATTCATACAACAGGTCTGAAAATTCATCAGGTGTGTCAAAATAATGACACGTCACAGAATTTCAGTTATGCATATCATAAATGCGGAATGATTTTAATTTTATCTAATATGGCTTTTATCAAGAAATTTTTTCCTCATTCACAAAGTCATCTATCTATTTATCTTATTCCTAACATAGATGATGACATAAAACGTTTTGCTAGATATGTCTTTAGAAATTGCGCCTACTTAGATGAAAAGATCACTTTTCACGTGATAATACACGTGAATTTTTTCTGGTCTATAATTGTTAAACTTGTTGTAAGATAGACTATTTAAAATATTTTTTGCGTCCAAAGTTCACAAAATGACAAAACTTTGCATTATTAACTGTCAAGTCCAAACGCTATCAATTTTAAAGTATCTCAGATTA
The DNA here is from genome assembly GCF_021976095.1 of Xenia sp. Carnegie-2017. NCBI lineage: Eukaryota > Metazoa > Cnidaria > Anthozoa > Malacalcyonacea > Xeniidae > Xenia > Xenia sp. Carnegie-2017. The sequence goes on from NW_025813526.1 coordinate 20,709,935, forward strand.
CTGAGATGTGACAAATTAATCAAAATAGAGACTTCCAGATTAATTACTTTGAAATTCAATTTTAAATAAAGACTGCCCCTAAAATCTTGAGCCCCCAACTTTTACTTGCTTCCTGCCCGTAATCAGATTATTTGTTTATCCGGATCAAAGTTTACAAAATGACAAAACTTCATTGACCACGTTTCAAAGTTGGAACGCTGTCAATTTAAGAGAAGCTCTTTATCGATTTTCTTAACTCTTCAATTATAGATCTTTAATTTTTGAGCTATCTTACCTGTAAAGGCTGGCTACCACGTTTCTTTATAATTATTTCAGTTAGTTTGCGTGTATGTCAGGATGTTCAATAATTGAAATAAATGATAGTAAACTGTGAAAGGTTTGTCGGCATAAAGCTTTTAAGTCAAAACTTCTTTGTGTTTACTTCAGAAATAGCTAAAATAAGAAATTTCCATTTCATATTCTATTGGATATGACCAGAATTTAATATTTTACAATAAAAACAGCAGGTGATTAAAATCAAGCATTTATTTAACATTCCGATCTCTTTATTATCAAGCAAAGCAAACACATCATATAGTTGGGTGCGTCGTTTTTAATCTTTCTGAATTTGCGAAGGTATGTTGATTTTAAAGTTTACTCGCTTTATGTAATGGTGTTTTAACATTCTGATTTAATGTTTTGTGTCCATGTATCAATTTTTTCCTTTTGATGTCACGAACATTTAGTTAAATATAACTTATAAATTAGTGCCACGTATGTTTTGTATGGATAAACTTTCTTCATTTTGGTGGGATTTTCAAACACAGATAAATTTTGATACATTACACATGGAAAATACGACTTTTCTCACATCAATACCAATTTACCCTAATCGTTTATTTCAAATTATATTAAACAGCAAAGTTAATAAATTAATGTGTTGAGTCAAAATAATCACACGTAAAGAATGTTAGCTGTGCATGTCATTATGTGAATAATTTTACTTTTTCTAACATGGCTTTTATCATAACGTGTAAAACATTTTATACAAAATAGGAGCAGAATATTTATATCGAAAGAGAGTATGAAGTTTATTATCTAGATGTTTACATTTCGCAAGTTTTGTTAGATATCTATGGAACAATTTTTGCTACAAATTTGCATGATCACAATTTTTGCGTTTTTGTGTCTTTGTTGAAAGGCATTTTTGATATGAATAACATTTGTTAATATTGATTGATGTTTTAAAAATACAAATAAATTTGAGATAATTTAACGTTGGAAAACACTGAATTTTCCAACATCATCGCTAGCAATACGATGTAATTACTCAAATATTCCGATGGTTCATTTCAAATATTATTCATACAACAGGTCTGAAAAATCAACAGGGTGTGTCAAAATAATGACACGTTACAGAATTTCAGTTATGCATATCATAAATGCGGAATGATTTTAATTTTATCTAACATGACTTTTATCAAGAAATTTGTTCTTCATTCACAAAGTCATCTATCTATTTATCTTATTCCTAACACAGATGATGACTTAAAAACGTTTTGCTAGATATGTCTTTAGAAAGTGCGCGTACTTAGAGTGAAAAGCTCACTTTTTCACGTGATTTTTTTCTGGCATATAATTGTTAAACTTGTAGTAAGATAAACAATTTAAAATATTTGTTTGCGTCAAAAGTTCACAAAATGACAAAACTTTGCATTATTAACTGTCAAGTCCAAACGCTATCAATTTTAAAGTATCTCTGATTACTGAGATTTGACATAATTAATCAAAACTAGAGACTTCCAGATTCATTTCTGTGAAATTCTATTTTTAAATAAAGACTGCCCCTAAAAACTTAAGCCCCCAACTTTTACTTGTTTCCCTGCCCTTAGATTATTTGTTTATCCGGATCAAAGTTTACAAAATCACAAAACTTCATTGACCACGTTTCAAAGTTGGAACGCTGACAATTTAAAAGAAGCTCTGTTTATTAATTTTCTTAACTTCTTGAATTATAGATCTTTAATTTTAAGGTGTCTTACTTTTAAAGGCTGGCTGCCCTGTCTTCCATTGTTATTAATTCAGTTAGTTTGCATGTAATCCAGGATGTTAAATTGAAAAAATAATAGTAAACTGTGAAAGGTTTATTGGCATAAAGCTTACAAGTCAAAACATCTTTGTTTTTACTTCAGTAATAGTTAAAATAAAAAATTTGCATTCATATTCTATTGGGTATTAACAGAATTCAATATTTTACATTAAAAACAGCAGGTGATTAAAATCAAGCATTTATTGAACATTCCGATTTCTTTATTATCAAGCAAAAGCAAAGACATCATGTAGTTGGTTGCATCGTTTTTAATCTTTCTGAATTTGAAGGTATGTTTATTTTAAAGTTTACTATCGTTTACCTAATGGTGCATTTTAACTTTCTGATTTAATGTTTTGTGTACATGTATCAATAATTTTGTTTTGATGTCACGAATATTGTAGTTAAATATAACTTATAAATTACTTCCGCGCTATGTATGTTTTATATGGATAACATTTCTTAAGTTTTGTGGGATTTTCAAACACAGATAACTTTTGAATGATTTACACTGTGAAACTACCGAACTTTTTCCACATTAATACCAATTAAACAAGATATATTTACAGCATTAGTGTTTAGTGCAAATGTTATCGATGTATTTTTGCTTTATATAACTATGGAATGATCAATTGTTAAAGATTTTCATGACAATTTTATGTGCACACTGCATAGAAATTTCAATTCAACCGAAGATGAATTTCATTCAACAACTATAGTTAATCACTCTGCTGTATTTTTCGGAAACAACTTATACAGTTATTCAAATTGAATAATAACTATCGTTCTTATCTGTTTAAATAACACGTCGACGCTTGCTGGTAAAATTATAAAAGAGTATAATTAAAACTAACAACTTCCTCTCGTTATGTGTACAAAATATATTTATCCTAACACGGTTTTTTAAACACATGAAAAACATGTGACTTGGACGAGATTTGAACTCGCACCTTCGGGATACTTGTCCGCCGCTCTACCTGTTGAACTACTAAGCACAGAGGGATTGGAGACGAGTCAAATCTCTTTAAACTGCGTATGGACCGTTTACTGGATGGCACCGTGTTTTGACTTTATTTCAAAGCCATCATCAGAGAATATATATAATATATTAATCCTAACACGGTTTTAATATGAAATAAGAGTATATTTGAAACTAACAACTTGCACTCCTTATTTCTACAAGACCATGTGCTCTCTAAAATATGTATCAATTTACATATATGAATGACGTAATAAATGAACTATATATATATCTTTTAACTATTGAATATCTCTTCAAAACTATCATAATAACATTCCACTTGATGGTTGTGGGAGAATTTCTTAAACTAAATAAATAAACTTTCACTTTAAAGTTACATATTCCTTTTGTTGGACATCTTTATTTTTTGACGAAATCTTTCACGAACAAAATGATGACATATATCATGTGTTAGTCATCATTCATGCTCAGTCGAGATTGAACTCACCACATCTAAGGAAAACCGTTAGCAGCTATGAAAGATAGAGAATACTGGAAAGATGTGGTGAGTTCAATCTCGGCTGAGGCCGCAAGATGATGATGATGACTAAACACATAGATATATGTCATCATTTTGTTCGTGAAAGGATTTCGTCAAAGGAAATAAAAGTGGAATATTGTCCAACCGAAAGGATGATCGCTGACATAATGACAAAGGCATTGCCCAAGGCAACATTTGAAAAGTTTAGAAATCTATTAAATGTTTATTTAGTTTAAAGACGAAATTTCTCCCACAACCATCAAGTGGGAGTGTTAGAATTATGATAGTTTGCGAGAAGAGACATTCAATAGTTAAAAGATATGTATATAGTTCAGTTTATTACGTCATTCAAATATGTAAATTAATACATATTTTAAAGTTTTGTGTTTAGTACAGCTGGGGTGGCTTAGGTTTTTGGCCAACTTTAGCGCACCTTGGTTATCTTCAAAAATAATGATGGGCGTCTTCGTGTTTAATCCCAAATTGCTTAACAACATTCTCAACCAAATCGCTTCTTGCGTTCCTATGGACAATGCAACATATTCCGCCTCAGTAAAAGATTTGGCAACAGTAGCTTACTTCTTACTTGACCAACTCACTGTGTTTCCTCCCAGTTTAAAACGTAATCTCATGTAGATTTTCTCGAATCTAAACCTTCCGCCCAATCGGAATCTGAAAAATTGCTGACGGGTAATTGCTGATGAATATTTTAAGCATCCTATAGCTTGTTGATATGTCTGCACATCAACAAACCTTGTTTTCTTGCACTTCATGAAAATTCTTGCCATTTTTCATCAGTGTGGACATCGGTTTGCACAATTCCATACCAAATCTTGACAATATCTTTCCAATATAATTTCGTTGACTTATTGTTATTGTTTTCGCCTTGCGATCACGATTATTCAGTATTCCCAATAAGAATTAAGAAGTGAAATTCTCCACGATCCTCCATCCTGAATTTTTGGCATAGTGCTTGTTTTTCTGCATTAAGCATCTCGACATCATTGGACACTGGTAATATATCGTCGACGTAAACTCCTAGAATCACAAAATTAATGTGCCCCTTGTCCTTCTTTGCTGATTTAACATATATACATCCGTCTGCATCATTCTTTCGATAGCCAATTGATAATAGGTATTTATTAAGCATATCGTACCAACATCGAGCCGATTGCTTGAGGCCATAAATGCTTTTATTTAATCTGCATACGTGATTAGGTTTCCGTGGATCAACGAATTCATTTGGTTGCAACATATAAATTTCGTAATCTATATTGCCGTTTAGAAACGCTGTTTTGACATCCATCTGGCGGATTTCAAGATTCTTAGCATTTCCCATAGATAGCAGAGATCTAATTGACGTGTATTTGGCCACAGGAGAAAATACTTCTTCGTAATCTGTTCCTTTCGATTGTGAGTACCCTTTGCAACCAGTCTGGCTTTACATCTGTCAACGAATCCATTTTCATTCCTCTTACCTTGAAAACCCATTTGGAACCGATAATGTTCTTCTCTTTGATGGTGCATTCAATTCCCAAGATTTATTCTCCATAAGAGATGAGTATTCTTCTGTCATGGCATTCTTCCATAATTCTGCATGCTTTCCATTCAGTGCTTCATTAACGCTTTTAGGATCATCTATGTCTGAAATCAGTGATTCAGCAACTTGATATGCGTCTACACGAAATCAATGAAATTGATTCTTTCTCTTGTTTGTCTTAAATTCCGTACATCTTCCATAAATGAATCTTTGTATGTCTTACGAATTGGTTGTTCTACATTTTCTCCCACTTGCTCAGTATCTTCTGCTTGAGCATTGATCATCATTTATAGTCATCCTTTGTTGAAACTGTGTCGCTTGCTCTTCTGGATCAGTTGTATCAGCATTTTCGTTGGTTCCTTCATTCTGTTTTTCTTCTGATATTACATCTTCTTCGTCCATATGAACGACGGTATCGCTTAACATATCGACATTCCTCTGCTGTGATTGTTCAACAAAGGAAATTTGTTTTCAAATAATACTACGTCTCTACTGATTGCAAAACGGTTTCGGTTTAAGTCGAGTACCTTGTATCCCTTAGTGCCCGAGGGATATCCGACGAAGATTGCTTCGTTTGATTTTTGATCAAGCTTCTGACGATTACAGCTTGGGACGTGTACAAAACATTTGCATCCAAACACCTTTAGGTTTAAAAGGTCATGCTTCTCTTCAAATAAGCATTCAAATTGTGTTTTAAGCTTTAATGTAGCTGTGGCACTTCGATTATGAAGATAAATAGCAGTATTACAAGCTTCCGCCCAAAAGTTCAATGGCAATGCAGCAGTGTATATCATTGACCTGACAGATTCCAGCGTTGTACGGTTGAGACGCTCTGCCACTCCGTTCTGTTCTGGGCAATATGTGCTTGTGAATTCTTATTTATTCCTTCGTTAGCGCAATAATTGATGAAATCGTTTGATGTGTGTTTCCACCATTCTCACTGCTTGAGATCTTCACATGTCGTTTGTTTGAACTCTGGTTTTTCATATTATTAACAAATTCTTTAAACTTTGCGAGTACTTCACTCTTGCGCTTGATGAAATATGCAACTGCAAATCGTGAATAGTCGTCAATAAATGTTGCCATATATAGACTGCCTCCCTTCGATTCAATTTGCATGGGGCCACATACATCACTGTGGACAACTTCATATACTTTAGTATCTGTGTTGACTTGCTTGAGGAGAAGGATTTCTGTGCATATTTCCGCCGATGCATCCTTCACAATTGTTTGCAGCTTTCTCGTTTCTTCCATTATCCATTCCTTTCACCATATTTTTCTTTGATACAATACAATCATTTCTATCAAATTGGACTTTGGTTTCCATGGCAATCATTGCTGGTACGGAGAGTAGTTTTTTGCATGCTTTGGCACATACAACACTTTGTGCAACTCAACATGGTATAATAACTTTACCAGACCTTCACCAAGAGCATGTATCACAGTGTTGTCTCCTAAATATATTTTGGTTGGTGTTTGATATTCAACATAGTACACAAACAAATCCTTGTTGTGAGTCATATGCTTTGTTGCAGTGGAATCGATGAACCATTCATCAGAGGGTTTAATATTATGAATAAGAGCAACATCACTGCCTTCAATAACACATGAACTTCCTTCTTTCTTATTGGAACGGACAATTTCTTGCTATGTGTAGCACCTGGCGACATCTGAAACAGGTAGCATTTCCTCCCTTATTGAAACCACACCTTCTTTCATCTCTTCCCATGTTCCATCCTGATTTGCGGTGTTGTGAAATTTGTCCTCTAGGCCTTTCATTGACTTTTTGAAAGTCATGCCTTTTTCCTTGATTTTAGTTTCCCTTTTTTTCATGTATAATGTATTGTCTTCTTTCTTATCTTCTTTTTTCTCCTTACGTTTAAGATATTCCTCAATCAACGATCCTTTTATATTATCCCAATCCATATCTTCCACTTTTCTGGCGTTTAAATTAGTGACGAACTTCTCATACGACTCTGGTTGTCTACCTAATAGCACCATTGCGAATTTCTTTGACGGAATTTCCACATTCATTTCACGCAGTTGTTCTGCAAATGTGGTCATATATGCGATATGCTTCAGCAACTCTCCCCTTCTTCCATGCTCGCAGCGTAAAATTTCCGATTCAGTCTTACTATTTGTGTGACCGAGATAAATTCAAATTGAGGTTTTAAATTTTTTCATGCGATGAGCGGATCTGTGGTTCCAGAAATATTTATTTGTAAATGTTTTTCTAGATTTAGAGCTATAAGGAGTAGGCCTTATCCGACCTCAATTGAAATGCATTCTTCGTAAAATGTCTTTCTATTTTTCCTTTGGACCTTCTTTACTAATTTTTTGTTCTTTTGATATATTTAAATGTCTTTCGATGTCAAAGTGTATGTCTAATGGAAATAAAGCTAAAATAAAATTTTATGAAAAGGAGGCTTGAAGCCCCCAAAATTTCCCGTATGACATCGATTGTTGAAATCAACGCCCCAATATTGAGCAAAAGGTCTACTCAAGTAAACTCCCGCGTTGAGGGACGAAAACCTTTCTCCGCCTGGTCTATTTTTCTATGCGCAGTCGTTACATAAGTTTTAAACTTATGTAAACTAAAACTTATAAACTAAAATTGCTTCACTTTTCTTGACGACACGGTAAAATGACCATGGAGGCATACAAGTTATAACTTTTTATGAAGGATTTCAAAAACTTGTCTAACTTCCACAGAAACGCCTAAATGCAGGAAAACTTTAAACACAAATATTCAAAGGGTTGTTTTTAGCTACAACCTTCAGTAAACATTTTCATATAAAACTGAAAATTTACAAACTAATAATATTCAACAAATTTCAGTTTTCCATAAATTATGGTTAATAAACTATATCCATGTTCATCTTAATCCTTTTATAATCCGTAGATGGAGTCAAGAGAAGAAAGAAATAACTACTACATTCAGAAAATACTTTCAGATGTTGTTACGAAGAAACTTGTTGATTTATTTATCCAAGAGTGGAGCATTAATCACGGAGTATGGGATAATACAAAAGTTAGTGGTCAGAAGTTGGTCAACATTGAAAAACCAAAAAAGAAACCTTTAGACAAACATATTTTGTCAAAATTTCAAGATGGTGACACCAGTGAGTGGGATTGTACGACACTGTTTGCAGCGATATTGTATTCCAAATCAATTGGAACAAAACTTGGAACAACAACTAGATCTGCAGTTGATGCACTTCGTATTGTAAGAAACAAATTCACCCATGATAATCCAGGAAGAGTATCTGATACCGAATTTGACAAAATGCTTTGTGATATTGAAAAGTCATTTAAAGATCTAGCATTTTCATTCACTGAAATTAATGAAATTAAATGTCAACGAAACAGATTTAATTCTTTTCAAGTACTTCCTTGCAAATCAAATCACGATGTCGTTAAACGTACAGAATTACTTAATCAAATCACAGCAGATCTCAACAACTTGCGCAGTTCTAACAATAATGAACTAACATATTACTATATTTCTGGTAATCCTGGCAGTGGTAAATCACAATTAGCCAGACAAATTTACGAAGAAATGTATAATTCGTTTGACTGGGAAAATCAAACGACATTTGTGATGACACTCGAAGGAAAAGATGCTGACTCTCTTTGACAACTTATGCTGAACTTTATCAACGATTAAGCAATGATAAAACTGTCATTGAAAATATTTTAAAAGAAGCAAAAGCAGCGAAGACAAATCAAAGATTTTCAATTATTGCTGACACAACAACTGAAATCTTGGCAAACATGGTGGATTGTTGTAGATAACGTGGTTGAACTTCATAAAATTTATCCATTATTACCTCAAGTTGATGATCATAGTTGGAAAAATGGACAAATTATAGTAACTGTCCAAAATACAGATGCTATACCACCAGATGGAAATCTAAATAAACACATTTCAGTTAGTCATGGTATGAACAATGAAGAATGTCGACAACTTCTCTCTGTCTTTTATGATATTCATAATGAAGATGAAAAATATTTAAAGGATTTATCAGAAAAATTAAATCGTCAACCGTTGTTCCTGGCATATGCTGCTTCCTACGTAGGTAGAGTTAAAAGTGCAAATCCGACATTCACGTGGGAGCAATATTTTGATAAGCTGAATGTTGGAGAGCGACAGAACATGGATGGTAATTTTCAAAAAATAAACACATCTTACTTAGGAATGAAAACTGTTTTTTTAGCAGTACAAAAAAATGCTGAAGATTCAATCTTGTTGGAACATGTTTTTAAACTTTTCTCAATAATATCTTTCGATCCCTTACCACAAGATGTTATATTACCATTTATTAAAAGCATTGATCCACAAAATCTGCAGAAGATGTCTGTCTTCAATTAAAGCATTGTTCTTTATTCCTTCAAACGGAAAACAACGACATCCGCCTGCACAGCGTTGTACACGAAGCCATCATAAATTATTCATCGCAGACCTTTGGCTGTAAACAAAACGAAAATAATTCTAAAAAGTCTGCAGCTGATCTTGCCTGTCAAGTTGCTTGGGCACTAAATCATTTTGAAGACAGAGAAGATGAAATCAAAATAATTCCACATCTAATTAAATTCATAACAAATTCATCATTTCAACATTTCCTAAATAAGTTGATCGATGTAAAATCATTCTTTTTTTCATTAGAAAACAAAAACTTGATGAAAGAAATTGGAAATTTGCCAAATATTTTGTAGATGTTTTGGAAAGATTTTGCAACTATAAACTTGCAACTAAAGTACTTTATGAAATAACAGAAATTCAAACTAAAGTGTTAGGTGTTGATCATATTGATGTTTCATATTCGTACAACGAGCTGGCTGAGTTGCTTTGGAAGAATGGAGAATATGAAAAGCAAAAGATTTTTATGAACGAGCGATGAAATTCAAACAAAAGCATTTGGACCTGACCATGTTAATATTGCGACAACGTACAACAATCTAGGTTCAGTTTACAGAGGTATGGGAGAGTACGAAAAGCAAAAGATTTTTATGAACGAGCGATAGAAATTCAAGTAAAAGCATTTGGACCTGAACATGTTAATATTGCGACAACGTACAACAATCTGGGTTCGGTTTACAGAAAAATGGGAGAGGACAGAAAAGCAGATAGATTTCATGAACGAGCGATAGAAATTGAAACGAAAACATTTGGACCTGACCATGTTAATATTGCGACAAGGTACAACAATCTGGGTTAGGTTTACTTTAATATGGGAAAGTACGAAAAAGCAAAAGATTTTATGAACGAGCGATAGAAATTCAAACTAAAACATTTGGACCTGACCATGTTAATAATGCGACAACGTACAACAATCTGGGTTTGGTTTACAATATTATGGGAAGGTACTATAAAGCAAAAGATTTTTATAAACAAGCGATGAAAATTCAAACAAAAGCATTTGGACCTGACCATGTTAATATTGCGAAAACGTACAACAATCTGGGTTTAGTTTACAATAGTATGGGAAAAACCAAAAAAGCAAAAGATTTTTATGAACGAGCGATAGAAATTCAAACAAAAGCATTTGGACCTGAACATGTTAATATTGCGATAAGATACAACAATCTGGGTTCGGTTTACTTAAATAAGGAGAGTACAAAAAGCAAAAAGTGTTATGAACGAGCGATAGAAATTGAAACAAAAGCATTTGGACCTGACCATGTTAAGATTGCGATAAGGTACAACAATCTGGGTTTGGTTTACCATGAAACGGGAGAGTACGAAAAAGCAAAAGATTTTTATGAACGAGCGATAGAAATTCAAACAAAAGCATTTGGACCTGAACATGTTCATATTGCGACAACGTACAACAATCTGGGTTCGGTTTACAGAAAAATGGGAGAGGACGGAAAAGCAGATTTTTTTCATGACCGAGCCTATGAAATTGACAGAAAAGTAATTGGACCTGACCATATTATTATTATGACATCGTACAACAATAGTGGTTTGATTTACAATGATATGGGAGAGTACAAAAAAGCAAGACTTATGGAACGAGCGATAGAACTTAAAAGCGACGAGGAATGGTAATTAAAGCAAAAACATTTGGACCTGACCATGTTAATACTACGAGAAAGCAAGCACGTTGTAATTTACTATGATAGGAAAAACCCGAAAAGCCAACATAATAAAGTTTATAACGATAGAACTTGAAAGTGAAGCATTTGACCTCTATATTTATCTTTTATTTGCCAACAGCTAAAAGTCTTCCGTGTTTGAGAAACGTTTCACGAGATAAAGGAAGAAAAAAAGGACAAAAGACAATTGTATTTTCGGTTTAGAGCGATAGAAATTGAAAGAAAAGCATAGGTTCAAATAACAACAGTTGTATATTTATGAAAGGTATAACTATATTAATGACAATATTCAAACATTTGTATTTTCAAGTTTTCAACTGTCATTTATTTACTGGAACAGTTTTTATTAAGAAAATTATATGGAACTATCAAAGTATATTAATGAGTTTGGTTTACAATATCTAGCTACTCAGAAGTTGTGAAGTTCCATAAAATGAATGTTGTTGAATCATTTTCTTGTATAATGAGAGTAAATACTGATCTTTCAGCAATCATGATCATGTAACATCCCTTTTTGAAATGGTGAAAAGCCCACAAGATTTGCTTTGCTATATAAGTATGAATACAGTCTTTCCTATATTGATTTTGAAGTGTGATTTTATTGTGTTTTTGTTGTGTCATCTCTATCCTAATCAGAAAATATTTCTGAACTATTGTAAAGATAACAACATCGCAATGAAGACATAATTGAATTCATCTCTTGGCATAAGAAAGGTTAAACTCTTACCTCTTGGTTTATTAAACATTAAAAGTTCCGTACATGCATTAATTTTATGAATGGCTTTGAATATTACCTTTGACATAAAAAACAAGTTGAAGTTACAAAAAGTACAACTTTTGTGCCAAAGAAATTTGATGCGACTTTTTAAGTATGTATGGTATTTTGATTCAATCATTTTTTATCATTTTCGCGCACTATTTTGAACATAAACGACGCAGCATTTATTATAATGAAGTCAGATTAAGATTGTCTATTTCTGTGCCAAGGTATTTATAAACTTCCTTTATATTGTAAGTTCTCATCACCTAACTAAAGGATTGTATCACATTAGCCAAGTCGTTGAAATATATTAGGGATAACAAAGGGCCCAGAATAGAAACCTGTGGGTTTCCTGTGAGACTTTCTTCTTCCTGTGATATAACTCTTCATATTATAAAGCGAATATATAACAAAAGAGAGACGCAAAGGTATAGAAACTGAGGTAGACCCAAAGATGGACAAAAACATAGACAAAAAGGTAACACAAATAAAGGCAAAAAGATATACAAAAAGATACGCAAAAGATTGACAAAAAGACGAAGACTAATGGAAGCAAAAGGTAGACAGAAAAGTAGACGTAAAGACTAAAGTCAGACAAAAACATTACAATGTGCAAGGATTGTCGTTTCATAAAAAGATAAATTACTAATTTTTCATTTGATTTTAGACATTTGGACCAACAAACTGAAAAACAGTTGAACTTGTTTCGGAAGAAAAAGAATGGACGATATTAACCATTGTATCTAGCTAATTTTCAGGCTTTCTGACAAACATCCCCAGTTTCATGTCGACGACGACAAGCACAGAAGCAAGATTGGACATTTCTTACAACTGTGCATGCCGCACACGGCATGAAATTGAAAATATCGACTGCAGTAAGAAAATTAGGATTTTTATAATTTGTTTTTCTTGATAAAGATAAATTCCATGTTTTTATTCCACAAGATTTTCACATTAGAAAGTGTCGAAATTTAGGCGTTTGATAATGGCGTAATTTTATTCATCTGTAAAGAAAATGAAATTGTGTAAAGTTACACTAGCTAATTTAAACACCTGAGATAAACATAACTTTCTCATGAGTTCATTTTGTTGCTGTAAAAATCTTACCATCATAAATCGTTGGTTAAAAGTGACTTGTCTTTCGATCAATTGTCGAGACAAGAATCGTGATCTAAGAAAGACAAATGCTCAGGAAAACGTTTTAAAACAGCCAAAGGCCAATAAACTGCATTTGACTTGGAGACACTGGAGATTGAAACGTCGCTAAAGAACAAAATCTTTTGATTTCCCATTCATAGCTTGCCATGTTAACGGCCTGGTGGACTCAATATATATACGTCTTGTAAAATTACTGTCAAAAACAATGAAGAAGGAAAAAGATATTTACCATCTTAATATTTCCTCAGTTATAAAGCAGTTCAGACGAAGTAGAATATCAATTCGTAAATAGCTCAGCCTCAAGGGAATGGTGAACAAAAGCCAAATACGTTTTCATCGTGGTCAATAATCAATTTCTTTATTTATATAAGTCCTCCATCATGGTGAATTAAAACCACAAACATTTATTCTATGTTTCTCGATCGCATTAACAGAAAAATGTTCACGTCTAAAATAAAGCAAAGAATTAACATTAACAAAAACGAAAACTTTATAAGAAGACGTATATTTAGGTCACGTAGGTCACACATTTTGCATAAAGATATTAATGTCGTTTACATTTCACACTTCAATCAAAGAGAGAGTTCTCTCCTAACACGAATATCAAAAGTCACATTTACCTTAACATGTTATCGAAAAAGTCAAAAATAAATTTTGCTTTCGGCAAATATTCTTCGTGTATGTAGGAAGGTAGAGATTTAAATAACGCATTGACAGTTTGAGTTGATCTTAAAATATGCCCCAAGTAGGGGAAAGCGTGTGTTTTCTGATTGATCAGTTCTTAGGTGTGTACTTAATTCTACATGGTACACAAGTAAAAATGACTTGCTGCTAATTGCATCTCATTTCTTTATGTTTTTTATGAGACAACGCTTTAATTTTTTAAGGTTTGTTGCCTGCGTAAAGCCTGGTTCACATATGACTGAGACATGACTGAGGCATACCTATGACGATGCCTGCGTTGTTCTTAAGGCTAAATGTAAACACTCATCGCTGACACACTAATGATGTTTCAGACAGACGTAGGAGTTACCTGCAGTATACCGCTGAAATGCCGTAAAAGTTGAGTTGTGTTCAAGTTTCCCGGCATGTCGACGGCTAAACGGCGGTGTACGGAACATGTTTTGGTTATTTATGTTAAATGTTAACGCTTATCCGATAGACCGGTGATTTCCCATCATGCATTTGGGTAAAAGATGGCGGATGAATTTTCAACACAGGAAACATTATTTGCTTTTTAATTCATAGGTTAAAACGTTTTCAAAGGCAGTATTGAGAAATGTCTTCGACGAGGATGGGGGCATCACATTACTAAGATATAGTGTAATTTATATTTCCACTTTTTTATATACCATTCCCAAATTTTATTAATTTAATCGTTTGTTTGTTCAGAGATTTGATAGTAGACACCAATGTTCGATAGACTAGTGAAACGCAGGCAATAACGAGATGTTTTTGACATTATGCAGATACATAACATAAAAAATGTAAACAACAAAGTTGTAGTGGTTGTGTTGGCAAAACCTTGTTATGATGTTGTGTTTTGATACCCAACAGTTTGAGTTCCCACCCATTTTTGTCAGATTATATCAATCAGGCTTACATTAGAAAGTTTGTATACCAACTTGGAACAAACCCCCCTGAACAGATCACAGCAATTACCGGCACCTTACAAACGACCTATTCACAATACAAACAAACGATCAACTAAAAACATTACACTTCACACTAATTCACAATGACAATACACAATTGACACCCACACATTACAACTAAAAACATCATACCTAAATCACACATCACAACTAAAAATAAAATATTTCACTTCACACTAATTCACAATGACAATACACAATTGACACCCACACATTACAACTAAAAACATCACACCTAAATCACACATCACAACTAAAAACATTACACTTCACACTAATTCCCAATGAAAATACACATTTCCTGTACACACAATACAATGACGTAAGAACCAGATAACAAATACGGCTAACCTGACGTTTACTCCTCATTTGACACTGAAGATGACTACCGCTAAGGTTGTCGAAACGTCAGTCAACAACAACAAAAACAGTCCTTCTCTGGACTATACCAACCTGGACGATCTACATTTACAAACATGTAACGATACTCCCAGTATCAAACTATTTACTTTAATATAGATACAATTAATCAATACAAAGTTTGCGGGGCACGGTCTGTTACAATGGAATGGGGCGAGTTATCGTTTGTTTATACAATTTAAGTGATTTTTTGGGCCGTCTTTGGTTTAACCTCACAAAGTTAAATCTATAACAAATGTGCTTCGCCAAGAAAATACTCTAGTGAAAATGTGAAATCTCTATTTCATCAATATTTTAACGATGATAATAAACCATCAACGTTTGGTGGTTATATTGTTTACCTCTGACTGACCATAACTTTCTTCAATTGTTTTTGAAAGTCTCTTAATGTCATTCCATATTCCATATTTGTTTTAACTTCTCTAGTTTAAACATAACAGGACAATCCAGTGATGTACAGCTCAGTTGTTCATCTCTAGCTCCACAACACTGAAAACATATCTATAATATGAAAAAAAATTAAATGTCATGAAAAAGAAAAACCATAATTATTAGATTGTTTATTATGCATACCTCTTTAAGATGACTGTATTTTCTTTCCCAGTTCCCCACTCTACTTGCCAGAATAAAGACAGATTTTTGAGGGTTGCTACGACAACTTTGACACAAACCGTGCTGTGTTAATTGTTCACATACAGGACAGTGTAGAGTTGTAAAAAACCGAGAAATCGAACGCTAAAATTTGTTCAAATAAATTAATTTAGCTTTTACATCAAATTCATGAATGTACTTATGACAACTAACTTTTTGTTTACTTTTTGTTTACTTTTTGTTTACGATGTCGAGGGATATAGCGGGGTAGTTGTGTATACCATGAAAACACATCAACTCCAATCAAGGAAAAAACTCGATCCAATGGAGGAAGTATTTGTTTCTGAACATAGTACATGGTATTAATACGTAGATTTTTATCATTTAACACATCAATAGGACTGAAGAAAATTAAAACAAGAAGATTGTTTAATGAAGACAATCATATTTATACTAAAGTATTTATTAATAACATTCCAACAGCTTTTGTCATGATACATAACGTAAAATAATGAATGACTGCAACATTTAAACTTACTCTTTAACCAATTGAATCAATGGTAGTCCAGGACTGCCGTTAACAATGACGTAGGGTACACGTTCTCCCACGCGAGGTTCCGCGCGACGATCACGTGACAAATGACGTCTATACAAAAAGAGAAATAGTAAAATTGTAATCATGACAACAATATAAAGAGGATTTTTCATTTCAACAATAAAATGAACCTTGCAATTTCCAAAGCTGGAACACATGCTTTTGGTTTATATCTTTTCATACCACGATATTCCTTAGCAAAGATGAAATCCTGAATCGATACTCTATCTTTCATCATTTTAACGAACTGCCGCTGGACAAACTTCTTCACAAGACTCACGTCTCTTTCTTCAAATAAAATCCTTAAAGACTTCTCTAAAATCTGTTAGAAAAATAAAATCACAGCTGCTTTGAACTCAAAATTACTCCCCACCTGCAGAATCTTGGGTGATTGGATGACACAGTAAATATTGTCGATTGTTCCATACCTTAGCGACCGCTGGACATGTATCTCGCCGGACAGTCTCTATTCCTTTCGCATCAAACATTGGATCTTTCTGTTCTAATGTTTCGTACATATAACCAACGTAACGTTTCTTTGTTTGAAGAACACAAGGCATATATGCCTAAAAATCATCCCTAGTTATACATAAATGTATCATAAAGTCCAAATCTCTCAAAAAGATACAATTTTACAGTAGATAAAAACCTTTTCAAACTTTAGTTTCACAGGTTTAGGATTCTTTGCAGTAACAGCATCAACAACTTCTTTTCCAATCTTAAACGCTTCCTCTTTACTAGCACCTTTTACTAATACGAAAAGACTATCGGTGTCCCCATACACGACCACCCCAGTCATCCCTTGTGTTCACGAGATTGATAGCTCGTTCCAGAGTCTCGCGTGCTTTACGAACAATGGCGTCAGCAATCTGATGAAAACAGAAAAGAATATTCAGATGGTTTTAAGAGTAAAATGAATCCAGTATGACAATAAGCACTTGATAGATTTTCAATCTGAGAATGTGACTTAGTCCAGGCTCACGATAATCATAATAATCAACATGTATCTATATATATATATTATATATTTACCAATTATCTGTAGTAAATATATTATATATTTATTGTATCTAAAATATATATGTGAATTGGTAAATATATAATATATATAATATAGATACAATCAATACAAAGTTTACGGCACAAGGTCTGTTTAGATGGAATGGGAGAGTTATCGTTTGTTTAAATTTCTATCATGAATACAAAGTTTACGGCACAAGGTCTGTTTAGATGGAATGGGGAGAGCTATCGTTTGTTTAAATTTCTATCATGAATACAAAGTTTACGGCACAAGGTCTGTTTAGATGGAATGGGGAGAGTTATCGTTTGTTTAAATTTCTATCATGAATACAAAGTTTACGGCGCACGGTCTGTTTAGATGGAATGGGGAGAGTTATCGTTTGTTTAAATTTCTATCATGAATACAAAGTTTACGGCACAAGGTCTGTTTAGATGGAATGGGGAGAGTTATCGTTTGTTTAAATTTCTATCATGAATACAAAGTTTACGGCGCAAGGTCTGTTTAGATGGAAAGGGAGAGTTATCGTTTGTTTAAATTTCTATCATGAATACAAAGTTTACGGCACAAGGTCTGTTTAGATGGAATGGGAGAGTTATCGTTTGTTTAAATTTCTATCATGAATACAAAGTTTACGGCGCAAGGTCTGTTTAGATGGAATGGGGAGAGTTATCGTTTGTTTAAATTTCTATCATGAATACAAAGTTTACGGCGCACGGTCTGTTTAGATGGAATGGGAGAGTTATCGTTTGTTTAAATTTCTATCATGAATACAAAGTTTACGGCACAAGGTCTGTTTAGATGGAATGGGGAGAGTTATCGTTTGTTTAAATTTCTATCATGAATACAAAGTTTACGGCGCAAGGTCTGTTTAGATGGAATGGGAGAGTTATCGTTTGTTTAAATTTCTATCATGAATACAAAGTTTACGGCACAAGGTCTGTTTAGATGGAATGGGGAGAGTTATCGTTTGTTTAAATTTCTATCATGAATACAAAGTTTACGGCGCAAGGTCTGTTTAGATGGAATGGGGAGAGTTATCGTTTGTTTAAATTTCTATCATGAATACAAAGTTTACGGCGCACGGTCTGTTTAGATGGAATGGGGAGAGTTATCGTTTGTTTAAATTTCTATCATGAATACAAAGTTTACGGCACAAGGTCTGTTTAGATGGAATGGGAGAGCTATCGTTTGTTTAAATTTCTATCATGAATACAAAGTTTACGGGCAAGGTCTGTTTAGATGGAATGGGGAGAGTTATCGTTTGTTTAAATTTCTATCATGAATACAAAGTTTACGGCGCACGGTCTGTTTAGATGGAATGGGAGAGTTATCGTTTGTTTAAATTTCTATCATGAATACAAAGTTTACGGCGCACGGTCTGTTTAGATGGAATGGGAGAGCTATCGTTTGTTTAAATTTCTATCATGAATACAAAGTTTACGGCGCAAGGTCTGTTTAGATGGAATGGGAGAGCTATCGTTTGTTTAAATTTCTATCATGAATACAAAGTTTACGGCACAAGGTCTGTTTAGATGGAATGGGGAGAGCTATCGTTTGTTTAAATTTCTATCATGAATACAAAGTTTACGGCAAACGGTCTGTTTAGATGGAATGGGGAGAGCTATCGTTTGTTTAAATTTCTATCATGAATACAAAGTTTACGGCACACGGTCTGTTTAGATGGAATGGGGAGAGTTATCGTTTGTTTAAATTTCTATCATGAATACAAAGTTTACGGCGCAAGGTCTGTTTAGATGGAATGGGGAGAGCTATCGTTTGTTTAAATTTCTATCATGAATACAAAGTTTACGGCACAAGGTCTGTTTAGATGGAATGGGGAGAGTTATCGTTTGTTTAAATTTCTATCATGAATACAAAGTTTACGGCGCACGGTCTGTTTAGATGGAATGGGGAGAGCTATCGTTTGTTTAAATTTCTATCATGAATACAAAGTTTACGGCACAAGGTCTGTTTAGATGGAATGGGGAGAGCTATCGTTTGTTTAAATTTCTATCATGAATACAAAGTTTACGGCACACGGTCTGTTTAGATGGAATGGGGAGAGTTATCGTTTGTTTAAATTTCTATCATGAATACAAAGTTTACGGCGCAAGGTCTGTTTAGATGGAATGGGGAGAGCTATCGTTTGTTTAAATTTCTATCATGAATACAAAGTTTACGGCACAAGGTCTGTTTAGATGGAATGGGGAGAGTTATCGTTTGTTTAAATTTCTATCATGAATACAAAGTTTACGGCACACGGTCTGTTTAGATGGAATGGGGAGAGCTATCGTTTGTTTAAATTTCTATCATGAATACAAAGTTTACGGCGCAAGGTCTGTTTAGATGGAATGGGGAGAGTTATCGTTTGTTTAAATTTCTATCATGAATACAAAGTTTACGGCGCAAGGTCTGTTTAGATGGAATGGGGAGAGTTATCGTTTGTTTAAATTTCTATCATGAATACAAAGTTTACGGCACACGGTCTGTTTAGATGGAATGGGAGAGTTATCGTTTGTTTAAATTTCTATCATGAATACAAAGTTTACGGCGCACGGTCTGTTTAGATGGAATGGGGAGAGCTATCGTTTGTTTAAATTTCTATCATGAATACAAAGTTTACGGCACGGTCTGTTTAGATGGAATGGGAGAGCTATCGTTTGTTTAAATTTCTATCATGAATACAAAGTTTACGGCGCACGGTCTGTTTAGATGGAATGGGGAGAGCTATCGTTTGTTTAAATTTCTATCATGAATACAAAGTTTACGGCACACGGTCTGTTTAGATGGAATGGGGAGAGCTATCGTTTGTTTAAATTTCTATCATGAATACAAAGTTTACGGCACACGGTCTGTTTAGATGGAATGGGGAGAGCTATCGTTTGTTTAAATTTCTATCATGAATACAAAGTTTACGGCGCACGGTCTGTTTAGATGGAATGGGGAGAGCTATCGTTTGTTTAAATTTCTATCATGAATACAAAGTTTACGGCACACGGTCTGTTTAGATGGAATGGGGAGAGCTATCGTTTGTTTAAATTTCTATCATGAATACAAAGTTTACGGCGCACGGTCTGTTTAGATGGAATGGGGAGAGCTATCGTTTGTTTAAATTTCTATCATGAATACAAAGTTTACGGCGCACGGTCTGTTTAGATGGAATGGGGAGAGCTATCGTTTGTTTAAATTTCTATCATGAATACAAAGTTTACGGCACACGGTCTGTTTAGATGGAATGGGAGAGCTATCGTTTGTTTAAATTTCTATCATGAATACAAAGTTTACGGCGCACGGTCTGTTTAGATGGAATGGGAGAGCTATCGTTTGTTTAAATTTCTATCATGAATACAAAGTTTACGGCGCACGGTCTGTTTAGATGGAATGAGGAGAGCTATCGTTTGTTTAAATTTCTATCATGAATACAAAGTTTACGGCGCACGGTCTGTTTAGATGGAATGGGAGAGTTATCGTTTGTTTAAATTTCTATCATGAATACAAAGTTTACGGCGCACGGTCTGTTTAGATGGAATGGGAGAGCTATCGTTTGTTTAAATTTCTATCATGAATACAAAGTTTACGGCGCACGGTCTGTTTAGATGGAATGAGGAGAGCTATCGTTTGTTTAAATTTCTATCATGAATACAAAGTTTACGGCGCACGGTCTGTTTAGATGGAATGGGGAGAGCTATCGTTTGTTTAAATTTCTATCATGAATACAAAGTTTACGGCACACGGTCTGTTTAGATGGAATGGGGAGAGCTATCGTTTGTTTAAATTTCTATCATGAATACAAAGTTTACGGCACACGGTCTGTTTAGATGGAATGGGGAGAGCTATCGTTTGTTTAAATTTCTATCATGAATACAAAGTTTACGGCGCAAGGTCTGTTTAGATGGAATGGGGAGAGTTATCGTTTGTTTAAATTTCTATCATGAATACAAAGTTTACGGCGCACGGTCTGTTTAGATGGAATGAGGAGAGCTATCGTTTGTTTAAATTTCTATCATGAATACAAAGTTTACGGCGCACGGTCTGTTTAGATGGAATGGGGAGAGCTATCGTTTGTTTAAATTTCTATCATGAATACAAAGTTTACGGCACACGATCTGTTTAGATGGAATGGGGAGAGCTATCGTTTGTTTAAATTTCTATCATGAATACAAAGTTTACGGCACACGATCTGTTTAGATGGAATGGGAGAGCTATCGTTTGTTTAAATTTCTATCATGAATACAAAGTTTACGGCGCAAGGCCTGTTTAGATGGAATGGGGAGAGTTATCGTTTGTTTAAATTTCTATCATGAATACAAAGTTTACGGCGCAAGGTCTGTTTAGATGGAATGGGAGAGCTATCGTTTGTTTAAATTTCTATCATGAATACAAAGTTTACGGCGCAAGGTCTGTTTAGATGGAATGGGGAGAGCTATCGTTTGTTTAAATTTCTATCATGAATACAAAGTTTACGGCGCACGGTCTGTTTAGATGGAATGGGGAGAGCTATCGTTTGTTTAAATTTCTATCATGAATACAAAGTTTACGGCGCACGATCTGTTTAGATGGAATGGGAGAGCTATCGTTTGTTTAAATTTCTATCATGAATACAAAGTTTACGGCGCACGGTCTGTTTAGATGGAATGGGGAGAGCTATCGTTTGTTTAAATTTCTATCATGAATACAAAGTTTACGGCGCAAGGTCTGTTTAGATGGAATGGGAGAGCTATCGTTTGTTTAAATTTCTATCATGAATACAAAGTTTACGGCGCACGGTCTGTTTAGATGGAATGGGAGAGCTATCGTTTGTTTAAATTTCTATCATGAATACAAAGTTTACGGCGCACGATCTGTTTAGATGGAATGGGGAGAGCTATCGTTTGTTTAAATTTCTATCATGAATACAAAGTTTACGGCGCACGATCTGTTTAGATGGAATGGGAGAGCTATCGTTTGTTTAAATTTCTATCATGAATACAAAGTTTACGGCACACGGTCTGTTTAGATGGAATGGGAGAGCTATCGTTTGTTTAAATTTCTATCATGAATACAAAGTTTACGGCACACGGTCTGTTTAGATGGAATGGGGAGAGCTATCGTTTGTTTAAATTTCTATCATGAATACAAAGTTTACGGCACAAGGTCTGTTTAGATGGAATGGGGAGAGTTATCGTTTGTTTAAATTTCTATCATGAATACAAAGTTTACGGCGCACGATCTGTTTAGATGGAATGAGGAGAGCTATCGTTTGTTTAAATTTCTATCATGAATACAAAGTTTACGGCGCACGATCTGTTTAGATGGAATGAGGAGAGCTATCGTTTGTTTAAATTTCTATCATGAATACAAAGTTTACGGCGCAAGGTCTGTTTAGATGGAATGGGAGAGCTATCGTTTGTTTAAATTTCTATCATGAATACAAAGTTTACGGCGCACGATCTGTTTAGATGGAATGAGGAGAGCTATCGTTTGTTTAAATTTCTATCATGAATACAAAGTTTACGGCGCACGATCTGTTTAGATGGAATGAGGAGAGCTATCGTTTGTTTAAATTTCTATCATGAATACAAAGTTTACGGCGCACGATCTGTTTAGATGGAATGAGGAGAGCTATCGTTTGTTTAAATTTCTATCATGAATACAAAGTTTACGGCGCAAGATCTGTTTAGATGGAATGGGGAGAGCTATCGTTTGTTTAAATTTCTATCATGAATACAAAGTTTACGGCGCAAGGTCTGTTTAGATGGAATGGGAGAGCTATCGTTTGTTTAAATTTCTATCATGAATACAAAGTTTACGGCGCAAGGTCTGTTTAGATGGAATGGGGAGAGCTATCGTTTGTTTAAATTTCTATCATGAATACAAAGTTTACGGCACACGGTCTGTTTAGATGGAATGGGGAGAGTTATCGTTTGTTTAAATTTCTATCATGAATACAAAGTTTACGGCACAAGGTCTGTTTAGATGGAATGATGAGAGCTATCGTTTGTTTAAATTTCTATCATGAATACAAAGTTTACGGCACACGGTCTGTTTAGATGGAATGGGGAGAGTTATCGTTTGTTTAAATTTCTATCATGAATACAAAGTTTACGGCGCAAGGTCTGTTTAGATGGAATGATGAGAGCTATCGTTTGTTTAAATTTCTATCATGAATACAAAGTTTACGGCACAAGGTCTGTTTAGATGAAATGGGGAGAGTTATCGTTTGTTTAAATTTCTATCATGAATACAAAGTTTACGGCGCAAGGTCTGTTAAGATGGAATGATGAGAGCTATCGTTTGTTTAAATTTCTATCATGAATACAAAGTTTACGGCACAAGGTCTGTTTAGATGAAATGCGAGAGTTATCGTTTGTTTAAATTTCTATCATGAATACAAAGTTTACGGCGCAAGGTCTGTTAAGATGGAATGATGAGAGCTATCGTTTGTTTAAATTTCTATCATGAATACAAAGTTTACGGCACACGGTCTGTTTAGATGGAATGGGGAGAGCTATCGTTTGTTTAAATTTCTATCATGAATACAAAGTTTACGGCACACGGTCTGTTTAGATGGAATGGGGAGAGCTATCGATTGTTTAAATTTGTATCATGACAAGATCAAAGTTACCTCAACACAAGGCATTCGTCCTGAGAAGTTTGCGGATGTGTAACCATAAGTGACATTTGCAATCAACTTTAAAGCAAGTTGTCGAGCATCAAGAAGTTGAAGAAGAGTCTAAAATGTAAATTATTTATGATATTGAATGATTAAAGAAAACAAACGAAGAGTGGAAAGGCATCTTTTTTGTACATGATGAAAACTCCATGACGTTTTAGCTAATGGATCTTATAAAAACATCAAAAATCGCTTCAAAAACAAAGGTTTAATAAAACCAACTTACTTTATCATCTTTACAATCTTTCATAGCTTTCTTTACCATAATACGTGTGTCTAATATCTCCTCTAACATTCTAAAATAAATCAAACTTATTGAACATATAATAGCCAAAGATATCAAGACCCATTTAGGAGAGCAAAGACTTAAGAAGGAACGCTATGTACATTGCAAAATATACAACAAAATGCAAATGTTATTTTTTCAACAATCTTTTGAATCAATAAAATGTGACTTGTAACCAAATGAATGTGAAATATCCCACATTACCTGGGTAAAATTCCTCGTCTTATGTTAGATTTTACAAAACAGAGCCGTTGGCGCTTACATGAATATCATCTTGCAGTTTCTGAAAGGAAATGTATTGTTTAAAATGTATTGCTTGTCGTGATGGTAATTTATTAAAATTCTCACCTCCAGTAATGTTGGAGGAACATTCAACGATGTACAACCAAACTCAAAATGACCAATTCTATCAACAAACGCAATAAATATTAAAAAAATTAACTGAAAGAAAATACGTAGAAGGTTTGTATTCAAAAATTTTTCAACTCGGGAAATGTAGTTCTTCAACAACACATTAGCTAAAGCCTTAAGTAGCGCAAAGTTTAATGGTGTTAGTCGAAAAACTCAGCCAAGACGAAAATGTAGCGTTTAAAGGTAATTTGAGGAAAATATTTTACAAAGGTTAACACTTACTTATTTAATCTGGCAAGCTTTCCAAGATAAGTGGAATAACAATAGTTATAGGCTATGATCATAGAGGGATAAAGAGATTGAAAATCCAACACAAGAACGGGATCAACATAGAAACGAGATTCGGGCTCCATGACCAAAGGGATACATTCTGGTGCATCCATTCTAAGGAAGTTTAAGATAAAATGGGCTTCATGACCAAAGGGATATATTCTGGTGCATCCATTCTAAGGAAGTTTAAGATAAAATGGGCTTCATGACCAAAGGGATATATTCTGGTGCATCCATTCTAAGGAAGTTTAAGATAAAATTTTCAATAATCTATCTTTTTTAATGAATAAAATAATGAATAAAAGTAGGAGTGAACAAAATAACATCTTAGGAAGACAATATAGAATAGTTGCATATCGCTAAACGACAATGTTAGATTAGTTGCTTATTGTTGGGGGTAATATGAAACAGTTTTGTATAGCTGAGGGATAATGTGGAACAGTTGTGAATCGCTGAGGGATAATTTCTTACCTAGCTCTCTGCTGTATACTTGGTGAAACAGAAATATAATTCATTGGTTTTGTTAGACGAAACATCATCGACTCAACACGAAACTCAAATAAAATAAAAATAATTTCCTGCAAGACTTAACTAATTTAAAATAGTTATTTGGCTTTAAATCTATGAGTGAAATAAAGCGTTGATGATAGAAAGATTATAAATGAAGATAGCGCTCATCAAAGATGGAAAATTTAGTAGTAGTGACAATTTAAATATGAAAGTATTATTGAGTAAACATAAGATAAAATGGCAAAATAAATGTGTACCATTAAGTAATTATAAGTCCATTGAAGATCAAATTATTCCTAAGCATTATTAATGAATAATTTTTACCTGTGAACCACGTGATATGACACTGTAAAAGAGTATCCCATAAAGCCTTGCGAACTCACTTGTCCTGTTAACGAAGTCGAGCTGATTCAAAATCCTGATGTTGCCTTGACAACGAATGACGTAGTGCTCCACAGTTCTCCAACGATCATGAGGTAGTTTCTTATCCCACCATTGTGTGAGCTGACGATAACTGTACAGCGGTACTCTTTCGTGCAGTACGTGGTATGATACATTCTCAAACGAGTAGACATTCAAAGTCACCTAAAAGAAAAATAATCAAACTGCGATCTTTATTACTAACATTTTTACTATATCAATAATGTCAAAAATGTTAACAACTTTAACTTTAAATTGTCACCAAAGATTGTAAAAATTATTTTGGTAAATAGAGAAAGATAAATGAATCATTTATCTTATTCAAAATACAGTCATCATAATGTACTCGTACTAACGGAATGGAACACAGAATTAGACTGCAGAGCGTCACAAAGCAGTTCTAATTAGTTGATAATAAAAGAAGCTAGTTTTACTTTTAGATCGATAAAAAAGATTGTTACAAAATGACCTAATGAACAATAATGAAAATATGACCTAATCAATGATGGTTTATACATGATGGTTTATGCATGATGACGTAATCAATGATAGTGTATACATGATGACGTAATCAATGATGGTGTATACATGATGACGTAATCAATGATGGTTTATACATGATGACCTAATCAATGACGGTTTATACATGATGACCTAATCAATGATGGTGTATGCATGATGACCTAATCAATGATGGTATATACATGAGGACGTATCAGTGATGGTGTATACATGATGACGTCATTAATGATAGTATATGCAAGATGACGTCATCAATGATGGTGAGTACATCATGACGAAATCAATGACATCACCAGATACCTCGTGTTTCATAAGTCGCCAAACATTTAAAATAATTCTTCCCGTAATTGTAATCTCTGACGTATGATTAGCTCCCCACTTGTCAATTTCCGCATCAAACCGCGCCGTACCGGAAGTATCCTGCACTCGAGATAATTGTGACGCTATATCAATCCCAAGAGTCGTAGCGCGTTGTATAAGATATCCCCAAGACAACATTTGAACTTCAAAGCCCAGCAAGATGTCAGGATCTTTTTCATGGACAATTTTAACCAAATAATTGATAACATCAGTTTCTTCTTCCACTGTTACAACCTCAAGATTTTTTGAATTACAAAAATGACGCTGTAAGTTTCCTTTTACATGGGATGTTTTTGTCGTGTCTGTGGCACTTGTAGACTTGAAAATAAAAACAAAAAGAGTTCAATGCAAGTTCATCGTTTAATCATCTGAAATTGCCATCGTAAAATAACTCCCTTACGCAAAAATAACTCAAGTTTAAGTTCACTGACAGACCATAACAACATCTGATTAATTGAAAATAGCGAACAGAGAAATATAGTTTTCCAAAACGTTTTCCAATTTAGCCCATGTATAATCATAAGAACAATTTTTACAACTCCTGAGATATGAAATCCATAAAATGTCAATTACCTGACATACGTCATCATTAGTATTTCTAATTTTCGTCATCTCTCGTAGAGTTACTATCACTCCAGTTTCATATTTCTTCCCATCTTTTGTCTCGTTTTCAATATGATAAAATATTGCACAAATAACGTCAAACTCTGGGTCGGGACGTAAACTTCTCCTTGTTCTTACATGAAGTTCTACACTCAGCAAAGTTAGAAATTGAACCTAAAAAATTAAAAAAAACTGTGCCTTAAAATAAATAGCCTAAAATGTTCACAATACCTTCCCAAAAGTATCGCTATGGGTAGTTTAATCTTTAATCTTTAACCATTCTAATCTCACATTAAAAGTGCCTATATCATAACATCACCTATACGATTTTTATGGTTTTGAAGAGAACTTAAAAAGTTACTAAATAAGTTTCAAAACATTTTTTATTTACTTGAATAGTTTTTGAAAAATTAAGCTTTGAATTGCCATTTTGGCTCGTTTTAAAAAAAATTTCCGTCGTCTTGGGGGACTGGGACTCAGGAACGCGTCCTTTGTCATTTACTATAAAATGAATTACATTTCCGCTGACCAGTTGGGAAAATCGTAAATAAGTTCACATATAATAGTGAATTACACATAGTTCAACTATTTTACCTACTTTAACTATTTTCTAAGTCTAGTTTGGTGAACATTTAACATTTTCATAACCAACCTGGCGAAGGGACTTGGCATCTTGAATATTCGGTTGAGAAATTTGAAATCCAAAACTATTTGTTGGTGTAGGTCCTTCAATATAAGATCCTTCACTGAGAGATGTTTGTTGTTGTGCGCCAGGTAATGGATAGTCCTTTTGGAAAGAGATAAGAATTAAATTGTACAATATATTTTAAGTGAAGACAATTGATATTCTTTCTTCAGCAAGATTCAAACTGACAAAATATCATCCACAACAAGACAGTAGCTAAGTCAGCCGTTCCTACTCCTTGTTGAATTTTTGTAAATACAAAGGAATCAAGTAACAATACGAAACAACTTTGTAACAATATGTAAAAACTGTGTAACAATATGTAAAAACTTTGTAACAACAACATTGTAATATCAATTATGTATTACAGAAAAATGCGCAAATACATACAATTACGTAGCAATGACGTAACCGTAAACAAAGAATAATAATATTAAGAGGAAAGAAAATTTCCTGTTTATAGCACAATTATCAAACACTGAAAATAAACAATGTTTTACCTTTTCGTGATTCTTGAGTAAATTTCTCCTTAGGTTTTGTAGTTTTAAATCTTTTTCCTTGCGGGATTCTTCATTATTCTTATCTTTAATATGATCTATAGGAGTACAATGCCATACTTTATGACTTTTATTTTCACAATCAACTACAGGTGTACTGTGTTTTGGACCAATCACGTGACACGATAGAATGTTCCCAGAATTTCCTTGACTTTCCTCATTTTCTTGTAAACTTTGACCGCCACTATTTTCAAGCAGTCTATGTTCTGTCACAAACGTCTCTCCATTAACAAAATTCGCATTTTTTGGAATTTCGCAATCCTCTGAAACAATATCAGAGGTATTCAAACGTTCATTTTCAGGCCTTTTTGTCAACATCCATTTCTCGACATCTTTCCTCGTTGGCGGTAGTTTAACTGGAGTGATTATCACGTCACGATCTCCCATTAAGACAATCTTTAGTTTTCCAGGTATATCCTTATATTGAGGAAAATTACTAATTTTACTCTCTGAAGCTAGACAGTCCATGAGTAAACCGTTGTCCATCTTGGATACATATTGGTCTTGGAGTTCCCTCAAAGTCCTGAAGTTCCCGCCAAGATTAAATTCAGGAAGCTCTTTTACCTGCAAACAAAATAACAATCCAAAATTAAAGGATGACTAACCAACTAACAAAGGAAACGATGGAATTATCATAACATTCCTGGATTAAAGGATAGTTAACCAACTATGAAAAGAAAGGAGGGACACGATAAGATAAAGTCCCCAACAAGCATAGGAGAGAGGGGGATTATGATGCAAAGTTAGAAGATAAAGACAAAAAATAACATTGCATTCAACATGGAGGTTTTTGATTTTTAATCTCCAATTTTCATTGCTCATTATTTCAAATAAAATTACATGACAACAGTTCACTAAGACCAAAGTGTAAACAACAAAAATAAAAGTAAGAATGGAGAGCTTACCGATAATGAAGACAAATGAAGACGCCGTCCACCGACAACCCTAAAACCATATCATGTAAGAAACATTCAGGAACGAATCCAGCCCGTTTTTTTACACCTACACTGCAAATAATTTTGTCAAAGTTGCTAGCAAAACAACGAATGGAATTAATTTAAAAAAAAAAATTTTGCTGAAAAATTTGCATTGTATAGGCAAATGTCCGGGCTGGTTTCGCCAGTGGAAACACTCAAAATTATTAAAGACCCAAAGAGCACGCCATTTTAAAAAAAATACATTTCAAACATCTTTGCATTTAAACGAAAAGACAAAATAAACAAAAACAATGTCATTTTTAAACAAGAAACTAAATTCCTTACTTCGTTGTCAACGGTAAATCATTGGAATCACTACAAAACGCTTTTTGATGACGAACATGAGGTAGATTGTAGATATGACGTGTTTCTTTAACATAATTTGGTGAAGGAGGCATCCTTGTTGGTTTCCAAATCTTCAATTCATAACTACCTTCTGCCTGGGATAAGTTGATCTTTTTGATTTTTGAATGGGGTTCTTTTTGGTCTTTATATACTTGGTAAGAACTATCTTTATTAACATATAGTTGATTATAACCATCACTATCCTCAAATACTTGACGACAACCATCATTATCCACAGCTACCTGATTACAACCATCATTATCCGCATATACTTGATTATGAACATCATTATCCACAGATACTTCATTACAACCATCATTATTCACAGACACCTGATCAAAACCATCATTATCCACAGATACTTGGTCACAATCATTATTGTCCACAGATATTTCATAAGAAACATCATTATCCACAAAAGCGCCTTTAATATGTTCTTTCTTGTGTAAATCACACGATATTTCCATGTTTGAAACATCACAAACAACTTCTTCACCCTTTATTACATTATTCTTACTAAAACATTCTCCAGTCCTTTCTAAATTTAAGTCACTGACCTCGGTAACAACAGGAACTGTATTACTATCAGGACTTTCGAGGTTATTACTCGTACCAGAGGACTGGTGACCGTCAAATGACTCATCAAGATTCCATTTAAAGCTTTCCTCATCTGGTGGAAGCCTTAACACCATAGAACTTCCACTAGAGCACCCATCACTATAATGACTGTACAAAGGATGTTTTTCATCGGTCAAACACAAAGATTCCGAAGGTGAATCAATAAGATTTTCACTTTTAGATTCACTACACACAGATCTGTGATCAACATGTTCCAAGTATTGATCAAAATTCTTTTCAGTTTGGTTTGGTGTTAAGGCAAACAAATCATCTTCAAAATCCAATTCAACATTCCTCGAGCAATCTTCCACAACAAAATCATTAAAACCATTATCGTTGACAGTTTTTAACGACTCCAATACTGAAGATATACTGTGAACACGGTGATCTTTAGTTGTTTTTGTTTCAAGAGAGTTGATAACATCTTTATTTACGATATCACCGCACGATAAAAATACATTATTTTCGTCGATAAATGTGATTTGAAAATCGCTTAATTTCCCACATGATTTGTCAACCTTGTCATTCAGTGAGATATTATCCTCAATAAAGTTAGGTTCATCAAAGGATTTCTCAATCCTTTGAAGTTCATGCTTATCCACATTTATCATACAATCCTCACAAGATACGTTAATAGAGTCAGCGGACGCGTTTTGTAGAAAGAAGAAAAATGAAGGTGTGTTTCCATAACTAGAATGATTTTTCTTAACTAAAGTATTCTTCTCACAGTTTTGCAATGATGTAAATTTATCTTTCATATGTATAAAATCTTCCATCTTTTAACACTATCTTCATCATTTTTGTTCTTTCCACAATTCACAACATCTTTAGGATGCTCCGCAAATTTAGGCGACGTTTTCATTTTTAAATCTTCAACAGAAATCTTCTCCAGCCGTACGCAAGCATCCATTAAATCTCTTGAAGAATTTCTTCTGTTTCGTATTTTATTGTTTCTTAGTTCATAATCTCTGCGTTTTTTATTATCATTCGTCTCACTCCGACAATCGATGACTTTAGCTTTCGTAGATCTTTTCTTAGGACGTTCACGCTTCTTCTTTTCTTTAAAATCATCATTATAACCACCATGTTTCTTTGCAATGGCGTTATCCTCATTTCCTGTTTTGTCACCTCCGTTTTCTCGCAGTATCGTGAGTTTTCATTGTACTTTTGGACAGCGTTATCCTTACATAAACTTATTTGATTCATCCCAGAAGTTTTTACTAAATTCTTGCAAACATTTTCATTTTGAAAAGTTATCAAATCACCACAATATTTTCCTTCCATTTGTTAGACATCTTGAATTGGATTTTTCTCAACAATTGAAGACACTTCCACGTCACGTTGGACATCATTTCTATTCAAGTCAATCTATTTCTTGTTAAAAGAAACAGCATCATGATAAGATGAACTATCGTCTTTGGTCACCACTTTTTCAG
This sequence comes from Xenia sp. Carnegie-2017, assembly GCF_021976095.1. Classification (NCBI taxonomy): domain Eukaryota; kingdom Metazoa; phylum Cnidaria; class Anthozoa; order Malacalcyonacea; family Xeniidae; genus Xenia; species Xenia sp. Carnegie-2017. The sequence goes on from NW_025813526.1 coordinate 20,741,996, forward strand.
TTTTATTTAAAGTAAACTGTAAACAGGGGGACTTTTCTGATTTTCTTGTTCCTTTCAAATTATTTGTAAAACTATATCCGTACAAACAAGATTCTTGTCCTAAAGTTGAAGTTGTGCTCGGGCCATGACTGTTAGGATCAAATAAGTCAGAGAGATTTTTCTTACAAGACACAGAACTAGTTTCCATACATTCATTTTAGCAAACATTTGATTTTTTCGACATAAGTTTGGTTCTCGTCTTCAAATTATTTTTCCCACATTCATTCGCCTCATTTGTGCCAAATGAACCCTGAAATACTTTATTTTTATGAAAATTTTTGATGAAAGTTGCTTTAAAATCATCATCATCGTGATCATCACAGGAACTTTCGCTTAACCAAAGTTCAAAATCTGACGTTTGAGATCCACTAGAATCGTTCTCAGTACAACGTAAATGTTCTCTGACATTTTTTGAAACGCCAAGATTACGGAATATCTCCTTTCCCTTCTTTAATCCAGACATCTTCTTCTTTCCTTTTGACGTTTTTTTAAAATTATTAGAAACAGAAATTATTAGATCCATCATCTTCACGTTTTTCATTGTATTTGTTTTAGAACCCATAGAATAACTCTCCCCAGATCTCCCTCGTTTATTTGATGGATAAAATGAATGGAAATCAGGTAATTCTTCATTAACATTGTTCTTACTTCCTCGAAATGGACTTGTTGGTGTCATCGTTTCTCGACGTTTATTGTCATACGTCATCATTTGCCGAGAAGAAATGTGTGTTGATGTATCAACGTCATTTTGAGTTTTATGACAGCCACCAAACACATTAAGTTGAGCAATTTTTCTTTTTCTTCCACCTCGTTTACATTTCTTTAAATTTTTACTTTTTGATTTTTCTTTACTTTGAAAATCATTGTCGTCGTCATACTCGATTTTCATTTTCCAATTTTATCCTTAAAACCACGTGATACAGTTGTACACGTGCTACCATGGCCTGCAGAGTCCTCGTCATCACCAGGACCATCCACTTGAGGCATACGCAAAGGTGGTTTCCAGTCCATTTCCTCTTCATCCTCCGAACTGCAAGTGAAGAAGACAGCAACTCAAAACTTTAGAGGAGACCTTTGGGAGAACTTGAGAGCTGATCAGTGCAGAGGCAAGTCAAAGGCTCAAAAGTTCTCACTAACGTCTCCGATGTTTGCATAAGCCTGTATAAGCAATAAAAATGTCATTTAATTCTTTTATAAAACAACAGTAGTACAAAACAGACAACTTTAAAACGAAACAAGTGTTTTACAGCTATTTGCAATTTACGTTTGTTAATAGTTTCAAAATTTGACGTTACTAACGTCTAACTCATTGTTGCTAAGGCATACGTGTTAAGTTATGGAAAATGTTGTTTTTATCTAATAAACAACCGTAAAATGTTGAAATTATGTAAGTATGGAAAGACGTTTCAAAACGTTAAACTCTATCGTTAGATATAAAACTTTAAATTGGTATTGGTGAGACACAGTTTGTCTTAGTCGTAGACTCGGAGAACGACACTTTGTGATTAACCAATGCTATCTCAGGGTTACGCCTTAACAACAAACAGATAGCTGAATAGTAACGTTGAGTTTTGAAACTATAACAAACGTTTAATTTATGCACGCCTCACGGTCAATTGCAAATGGCTGTAATTTTTTCTGTGGCATGTATTTATGATTCATTTGGAAATTCTCTTTGATTGATTTTAGTTCATTGAGCTCAGATATATTTACACAAGCTAATGGTAACTCAACTGTAGAAAAATCAACGCACACCTTTTATTGTCTTTATTTTATAAACAAAAATGGATACTTTTACCTTTGGGAATCATGTTGCTCTTCATTATCTTTCCAAAATGGCTGTGACATTAATATTGATTCTTTATCTTCATCAATATCTTCATCATGTTCATCATCACTACCTTCTGAATAAACAATAAAATAAAAAAGATTGATTGAAAAACTTCATATAAGACAAATTTTACTAAACACAAATGAAACTGTACACAATCAACATTGATATCCATACTGAATTATGGTAGTATTGATCTCAATACAATATTCCTATAATGGAATGTTCATTCTTACTTTGTGAGCCTGCAATAAGAGAACATTCATGCAGCAGTGTTTCATTGTCATCCTTATCTAAACTCATTAAAATCTCCACCAATTCTATATCCAACTCTCCAGCTAAATAAATAACTCATATTAATAAAAATTTGAGCCCTTGAGAGAGAAAGAAGTATTTTCGTTAATAATACATGAATTGCTGGCCTGGCTGGCTTGTAGTACATCTATAACTGACTGATCGACAACTGGACTATCCACATCCACATCTAAAACAGAAAAAATAGAAATATTTTATTGAATGATTATAACTTAAAATCAGTTGGCAAAAATCATCAAAACCTTGGTTTATTGTTGCTTCACACTGCGGTTGCTTGCCTTGTGACAAAATACTTTGAGAAAATTCTTTAAAGTCTTTGGGTGAAAGAGATTTTTCTATTGTCTCCAACTCACTTTGACTGCAAGTTCATTTGAAATTAATAAAAATATAAAGTTAAATCATTAAACATCACAAGATCAAATCTTACATCACTTTATTTCTTTCATCAATAATTTCTTTGATTTTTTCATTAAATTCTTTCTCAAGATTCAATACGGGTGTTTCAACACGATCTAACAACAAAAAATTTGAATTTTTATGTGTAGTGTTAACTGTAAAGTAAACAAAAATTAATAAAGGAAAAGTTGAACACATCTTTAAACAACAACAAACAACAAACAACATTTGTATACCGGCCAGTATTAATCCCCGCCAGGGGGGTTGACCGGTCCATGAATTTTTCTACGCCAAACGTCTCTATCTCTCGCCATATCCCTCGTTATACCAATCGCCTTCATATCACTGTTCACAGCATCCATCCATCTCTTTCTCGGCCTACCTCGTTTGCGGACTCCATCAACATTCATATGCAACGTTCTACGAATTTCAGCACTTTCTTCCCTCCTTTTCACATGACCAAACCACCTCAAACGCTGGCGCCTTACCCAATTCTCGATACACTCAACACTAACTCTTTCTCTAATCTCTTCACTTCGAATCCTATCCATCAACGTTACACCACACATCATCCTAAGCATTCTCCTTTCAGTCGACGCCAATCTTCTCAGGTCCTCTGCTTTCGGCGCCCAACACTCTGCTCCATATCCCAAAACACTTCTAACACATGCCTTGTACAATTCTCCCTTCTGCTTCAACGAAGTCGACTTTCCGCACAACATTCCCGACAACTCTCTAAAACTCCACCACGCTGCTTGAACTCTGTTCCTCACCGCTTGCTCGCACCCTCCACCATCATTTAACACATCGCCCAGATATTTAAACTCCGATACACCTTCCAAACTCACGTCACCCAGTTCAAACAGTTCAATCGCGACTCGCCCACCACTTCGACACGTCCCGCACTCAAAATCCGTTACTCTTGTCAATGCACCACGGACACCTGAACATCTTCCATGAACCCACTTACTGCATTTCCCACACATTATCGAATTCACTCCAACTCTTTTCCCACACACACCACATGGCCATTTATCACTGTCCTTCACCTCCACCTGCCTCGAGCATCTCATGCCCTTCGTCTTTGCCTCATTCACTTTCAGTCCCTTGACTTCTATTGCCGTTTTCCATTCTCGGTACCATTCCATGACTTTCTGCTTCGACTACGCCACCAAGACAATGTCATCTGCATACAACAAACACCAGCATCCTTCTTTTCTCACTTCCTCTCAGTACATCCATCACACAAGCAAACAGTAACGGCGACAAGAATGAACCTTGATGAACACCAACTTTTACCTCAAAAACACCAGATCTAACACCTTCCTCCGTAACCACCGCCTCTACACCTTCATAAGTCTCCATAACTGCCCGAACCATATTCTCTGTCACACCTTTCTTACGCAGCGCGTACTCGATCACCTTTCTCGGAACTCTATCAAACGCCTTCTCCAAATCTACAAACACCATATACAATTCTCTGTCCTTCTCCAAAAATTTCTCCTGCAGCTGCCTCAACACAAAACACGCATCCGTCGTTCCTCTCCCCAGTGTGAATCCATACTGCTCTTCCCCCATCCGAACAACTTCCCTCAACCTTCTTTCAAACACTCTCTCTACTATCTTCAACGCATGCTCCATCAGCTTAATAGTCCTGTAATTCCCACATACCGTCGCTGCTCCTTTTCCTTTGTACAGCGGGACCACTAGACTCTTTCTCCATGTACTCGGCATCTTTGAGCCCCTCAAAACCTCGTTCGCTACATTACACAACTCTCTCACGCATAGTTCATTGTCCAACATTTCGCTACCCACTTCACTCGGTCCCGTCCATTGAGTTCTATATACCTGGAGCGGCTAACTTTACTGGGGCGAGGACGCCAAAAAAATGGCGGCCAAAGGACGTATTTCCGCTGAAATGATCGCTTTGCAGAAAAATATTATTCTCGACCTCCCCCTGGTGTCTATAGTAAATTATAAAGAATTTTTCAAAAACAAACACGATATCACAGAATATGGATATCGTGACGTTAGTTCCATATTCTGTGACGATATCTTTTTTGGCATTTCTTTTATAATGCCAACACTTCAATCGTTCAATTGTTGGATGTCGTAGTTTCCACAAAAAGGATAATATCGCTTCTCACAGGTGAGGTAGTTGTTTGTTTTGTTAGTCCGTCAACGATTGAAAATAAAAGCAATTATACATGCACTTGAAAAACGATAAAATACATATTAAAGATCGTATTTTTCAAGACTGACTTGAACGCCAAATATACTGATGTTTTCCTGTTTTTGTTTATAAAATTCTGCATACTTTTCTGTCATTTGTTAATGCATGAAATCGTAAATTTACCCATTTATTTGCTAAATAGTTTCCCTAAAGCAAAAAAGACCCTGCACACATTTTGCTCTGTGAGTAAGTATCAAAAAGAAATGATCAGCCCAAACGGTACCCATGATTTGGAGCAGAGCTTGTTATGTTCTATTTTTGCTGACAACATGCAGGGAAGATCAAGGAGTAAAGATGACTGGAAGATATTATTCACCAGGCAGAGTCTTAAAAAATGATAATGCTGTAAAGATAATTGATTTATTGTCTGCCCTATCCAGAGTTATTTAATTTGATCATGGTCAAATTCTATGGATGGAGATAATGAATTCACTAAGGATGCCTTGAATGCTTTGAAGTTAAAGTTCATGATCCAAAGAAGGATGCCAAGAAGGTTGTGTGTGTTTTGATGCTTAATGAAATGTCAATTCACAAACATGTAAAATGGAAGGCCATAAAGTTTGTGTCTATGTAAACACTTGTACTGAGATTGATAATGATTCGATGCAGATGTGAAGCTTCAAACTGTATAAGCCATTGGGTTTTATATAACTTAAAGTTTAAATCATGTCATATCTTTATCAAAATACTTTAGTTGAGTGTTGTTTAAATGTTACTAATATCTAATGCACTATACTGAAGCATTAAAGATTCAGTGATGAAACCTTTAAAGTTATTGTACTGTATATGTCTTATATATTTCTTATATTTTTTTAAGAAACAGTGTGAGCTTATTTACCTATTAGAGTATAGAATGGAGATTTATCATATGCATTATTGCTGCTTTTTTAAAGAAAAGTTTTTCACTTTTCAAAGCTTTTCTACAAATTTTTTGCTTCTTATTTCTTGTCATGAGATTGATGATATAGAGGTAATATAATCCAATAACTTTCTAATTTCTAAAAAGCTTTTAAGCTTCTAGCATAAAAGTACACTATAGGTATGTAATTCATTTGGTTTTATTGCCTTGCTATGATATATCTACTTGCACTTCATCATTCTTGTATGAACAAAACACCAGATGTGGATACTCAGAGAACAAAATGCACTACCAACTGCTTATGAAATTTATTATTGAGGTGAAAACTGTGTTAATCATTCAAATTATAGTGCACTTTTATTGCAAATATAGGAAAAACAAAACAAAGTGAAAAAGAAAGGTAGAAGTATTAAAACTACAAATGAATTATAAACACCATTGGAAGCATAAGTGTTTTGATTATTATTTGCATTTTGCCCAATTCATATATCAATACAACAAAATCAAAATGTGCTACAACTTAACAAGTATTTGGAGCAGTTGCACTTCAGAACATCACAAAAAGGTTACTTAAAGTAATTTCTATACAATATTGTTTGTTTTCATTTACCAAACCTATGCAGACTTGAGTCTTTTTGAAATTTCATATGAAACTCAATTACAGAAAATCCGTAAATATCCAGAGATTTAATATGTACTTTTTTAAAGAAACAAGTAAAAATCCTACAATTGTGAAAAGCCATTGCCCATTGCATGAAAAGAAGCAAAATAGCAATGATAACAAATAAGCTAACTTCTCTCTCGTGAACCGTGGAGATGAGCTATGATATACTTTTTTGTATAGACTAAAGAGTTTAATCGATCAAATAAGTTTGACGCTGGTAAGAAAACGACGCACATCTACATTCATACATGTGTAGCCGACATATAGGTCTTTCGTCGATAGTTATAAATGCATCCTCGTAGGAGCAGATAACTGACAACCACAGTTGACTCGCTGTTATGAATTTAAGGTTTTTACCTTGATTTTCATCAAAAAATTGCTTGCCGAATCACAAATACACACATACATTTTCCTCACTCTTTCTTCAGGAGGGAGTGTGAAATTGTGAAATTTTCGGAAAAGCGGTCAATTTCGGTAAATCTCAGCGGCAAAGGACGAAATCCGCCATTTTTTTGGCGTCATCAGATATCTAAGGCCGCGCTTGAGATAGCCGCTCTAGTTATTATAGAACTCAATGGTCCCGTCGCCTTTCCTTTCTTCATCTTGCGCAGAGCCGCCGCCACCTCATCAACAGTCACTGTTTCCCACGGCCCCAAAACTTCATCTGCTTCAACTTCTCCATTCCATTCATTCTCTACATTCATCAAACGGTCACAGTACGCCCTCCACACTTCTAACCTGTCTTCCAATAACACCTTCAACTCCCCATCGTGGTTCTGCACGCCGGGAGCACCCAAAATATCGTTCCTCTCCTTCTTGCTCCTTCTAGCCGTTCTAAACAACGCTTTTCGTCCATTCTCCTGCATTTTTACGAGAAGCTCTTTCTGATGCCTTTCTATCGCTTTAGCCACCTCCTTTCGCGCCTTTTTCTTGAACCGGATGTAATCGATCCTATCTGCTTCTGAAGTTCAGTCCGCGACTTTCTCCACCTTTTAAATGCAAACTTCTTCACGCCAATCACTTCGCTGACTCGTTGATCCCACCACCATGCCTGTTCTTCTACTACACCGCCTTTACTTCTACAAAATACCTTCTCCGCTGCCTTTAAAACATCTCGTCCATCGCTCCTCCACCGTCTCACCATCAACATTCAATGCCGCAATTTCGTCACGGAAACACTGCTTCCCTTCATTCGATCGTAACTTCCATAGCTTAAGCCTGCCTTTACCCTCAACCTTTCTCCTCTTCACCTTCCTGATTCTCCAGTCCATGACCAGCAGCTTGTGGTCACATTCTTCCCCTGCAATTTTTTGCATCCTTCACGTTTTTCTCTTCTTCATTCACCAGTATATAATCCACCACCGTCCTACTGTCACCAGATTCATACGTCACAAGCTTGCTTTCTTCCTTTATAAACCACGTATTCACTACCACCATCCCACAACTCGCTGCTAACTCCAATATCGCCTCGCCTTCAGCATTCATATCACCAACTCCAAAACCTCCATGCGAACAGTATCCTTTTCTTACGCTTCCCACATGACCCTTCCAATCACCAAGCATCACACATCGCCCTCTAATGTCTGCTCTCACTGCATACACGCTGTCGTAGAACTTTTCCTTCTCCTCCGCACTTCGTCCAACCTGCGGAGCATACACCACAACGAAACTCACAACTTCGGCCTCAATAACTACATCAACTCTCAGGACTCTGTCCGAAACTCTCTTCACTGCTATAACCGACTTCGCCCAATCCTCTCTTATCGCAAAGCCAACACCATTCGTGCCACTTCCGTTTCCCTTCCAAAACCACTTAAATCTCGCTCCATTATTTTCACCCTTTATGACTCTCGTACCTTCACCTTTAAACCTTACCTCCTGAAACCCACACACATCAACTTTCCTTCTCTTCAACATGTCCGCCACTTCTGCACTCCTTCCCTTCATTGTCCCAACGTTCACTGTGCCTACCCGAAGGGTGGCACTTCCACCAACATTCGATCCGGAGATTCTTCGCACCCCTGCATACTGAAGGGCTGCCGGGGACTGGGGGCCATATCTTCTTTTCCAAAGTTCATGAATTTTGTTGGAGCAAAAGTTTTACGGTAGGATGCCCTTCCTTACACCAACCCCTTTTAGTCGTCTTTTACGACACGCAGAGGATACGTTGGCGCAATTCTAAGCCGGCAACCACACGGCAACCACATGAAATGTATTGTGAGTTATACAATAATGTGACATGTATTTTTTTGTACCTTACCTTGTGAAACAGTAAGAGCAACTTGTGAAGGTAGTCCAATATCTCGTCTTCGTTGTCTTTCATCTTCCCACATAGCAGTTATACCAGGATTATGACCAATACAACCTTCATAAACATAATAAACTCATTAAAGATGTATAAACAGTAAAATGAAGACATAAAGATAAGTAAATTTTACTTTCAACATTTATTTGATTCAAGATGTCTTCAGCAATTACATCAACTTCAAGTTCACATCGACTGACTTTTTTCACAGTGGGATCCAGGCATAAATTTCTAAATAATGACAAATAACAAACATTAAAATGATGAATATCAACTGTAAAGATAGTTATCACAAAGAATCATTCCAAAGTTAAACCAATTTTTTAAATGTAAATTCTGTAATCTGGATTGAGCATTGACTCTAAATCTTGGGATAAATCATATGCACATGTGTCAAATTTAGGATTAAAGATTTACACAAATCCTTTTGGTTTCAATTAATCTTCAAGTGTAAAATATATGAATCAGACAAACCTAGGAATAGTGTCTTCATTCCAGTGTTGAGATGAAGGAAAATTGAGAAATGAATTTGGAGATGAACCATGAAGTGGAATTGATTTATTATTACATGAAAGATTTTTATCTATAAAATTCAATTTGATGGTAAATAATCATTTGTGATGTTAGATTTTCATAGAATGCTGAAAAATCAATAATGAAACTTTCCTGTTTTTGAAGAAATTCCTCTAAAATGAACTTTTCTTACATGAAGTAAGTTCATACCATAAAGATTGTAATCAGTTAGAAACTAAAATAAACAATATTTCAATATAATTCTTATAATGTAACTTAGTGAAAATCTATAGAAGTTAATTATCCAGGTAGGAAAAGACTAAAGAAGGTCAGTGGCATTAGTGTTGAATGACATTTTAACATTGTTACCAGTAATCATCTCATCTAGATGTGGAAACATCAATCAAGACTACCCCCAACAGTCCTTCTCAATACTGAAGATCACTTTATGATCAACATCAACAAACATGCAGCTATACTTCCACAATGTGTTCAAACCATTCACTTTATTGACAAAATGTTTTGCACATGAAATTTACAGCTATAATCCATAATGGAATGTTTTATTGGGCACCTGAGATCTGATGTATAATTATAGCAAAGTGGGCACCTTTATATGCAAATGTTGCATCTCTGATGTCGGTAGAAAAGTTAGCCCATTTTTTACTCCTATGTACAATACAAATATTGCTTTAATCAATTACTTTGAAAAACAATGAATGAGATTAATTTCTAAAGAAATAAACAACAAACTTTGCAGGCCTTGCCCCTGTCTGGTGCACAGTTTACAAACTAACCAGTCTGGATTATAACAATCAAAGATGTGTTTTTCCTCATTAATAATAAAAAGCAATAATTACCTGTAGAATATAAGGAACACGAGCTTCGTGTGGTTGAAATGACTTGTTCAATATAGCTCCATTCTGAAGAAGATCAACAAGTCTGAAAAAAAATGAAAAATTTTGATGTTGTTTTATGTTACAACAACATGAAAAATATATCTCACTTGGGAATAATTCTTGGATTGTACAACTCCATCTTAATAAACTCTTCTTCGTTCTCATGATAACCATAAAATGGTCTAAAAAATATAATCATTTTGGGTGAATAATATTGAAACGTTATTTGGTGGAATATACAAGATTTTCCATTGTGATGTAAAGAAGAGAGTAAAAAGGATTTAATAATAGTAAGCTTTGTCAACATGAGGCGAAAACAAGGAAAATAACTTACATTTTCTTAACAATTTCAGTTTTATGAACATATTTCATAGAAGATGATGTTCTACCAAACGCAACTTGAACAGCAAAGTCTACACTTGTCGTAAATTGTTTCAGATATTTATCTGTGGGTTTAGTTCCATCGTAAGGTATGTATAAGTAAGGAAATACTTGATGAATATGAACACAAGTCTTCTGTCCACCAGGAGTTGAGCCAAATATCCTCAAAACTGGAACACGGTTAACATTCGCCTCGCGAAATTTAGAAAAAAATATCTAAGCCATCTATAGGTTTTGCCACATAAAATCAGCATCTAAAATCCTAACAGAAAAAATTCTGTTGTTCCAAGTAAGAAAATATATCGTCAATTAAAATTTTTGAAAGACGAAAGACAAGAGTTGAATACGCCATATTTATTTTGGATTATAGATTAGCCAAACAAAGATTTTAAAAGCAAACCATAAACCAAATCATCGTAATCACCTTTTTGGGATTAGATGGGATAAAGGCCTCCCTCTAACCTCTAAGGAAACAATGTCCTCAAACAAATGCTGCAATTAAAAGTCGGGGAGCTTACCAAGCTAAAGCATGTAGGCCCACAATCTGAACGGCCCAATTTTCGTAGTTATTGTAAAGAAAAATCCGACATTATAAGTAATAAAATTATGCTTTTGGTTAAAATCCATTTAAAGATTTTATTTATTGACATGTCACCAAGAAAGATCAATTTATCATCACAATATCACGACATCCTCACAATTTTGACAGAAGCACTGCTATTTAAGACACTAAATTTACCTCAGTAATGCTGTAATTACTTTGAAAGTCGTCCTTACTAAACTAGGTGAAATTTTCTGACAAAGAAATTATAAAATTAAATCCAAGGATTTTAGCAATAGCCTTGTTTAAGTAAACAATAAAAATAATGGTTTTCCTGTCGTAAATAACTTTTAGAATTATGGAAAATCACACTTCAGAAACACTGGTAATCGTTATTGACGAACTCCGGATTTAGAAATTTTGGGCATGACTTTATAGACCTCGCTAGAAAGGCTCACGCGTTCGGCGTTAGAAAATATGCCCCAGAAGTTCATGTCTTTCTTCATGTCTAACTACGACACTGCATGTAAAGGATTTCCGCTTTCTTCGAGCAAAATAGTGTCCGCATCCTGATGTTTTTGGTCCCGTACACCCATGTCAATACTGAAAATTAATAATAGTTAAATGTGTACAACATTTATGTGTTGATTGAGTTGAACTGAAATTGAATTTGCAAGAAAATTTTAAATCATTCCCAGTAGTGTATATTTCAATTATAGCAAAATATAAAATTTGCTCATCTCATTTCATCGTCTCGCTGTTATGAACAGAATTCAATATTTTACAATAAAACAGCAGCTGATTGAAATCAAGCATTTATTGAACATTCCAATTTCTTTATTATCAAGAAAAAGCAAACACATCATGTAGATGGTTGCGTCTTCTTTAATCTTTCTAAATTTGTTAAGGTATGTTGATTATAAAGTTCACCTTTCATAGTGCCATTGTTTGTTCTTATGTTTAGAATTTCGTTGTATTCGGCATAAAAAAAACTGAATGTCATTTTCGTGGTGGAATTCGCACTTCAAATGTTTTATACTGATTCGTCTGTTGATTTTAGTGGAATTTTCCCAATAACACATTGGATAATTTATCATTTCAAAATACCGACATTTCTTACATTATCCCCAACAATTAATTTCACTAGTCTTTTCATATATCATTGGTACGGCAAGGCTAGAAAATCAACAAGATGAATCAAAGTTATGACACGTCACAGAATTTCAGTTATGCATATCATTATGTGCAAAAATTTTAATTTTATTTAACATGGCATTTATAAAGAAGAAATTTTTTCCACATTCATAAATTCATCTATCGATTTATCTTATTCCTAACTCAGATGATGACATAAATACATTTGGCCACTTTTTCACGTGATAGTACACGTGATTTTTTTCTGGCTTATAATTGTTAAACTTGTTGTAAGATAGACTATTTAAAATATTTGTTTGTGTCCAAAGTTCACAAAATGACAAAAATTTGCATGATGAACTGTCAAGTCCAAAAGCTATCAATTTTAAGGTATCTCTAACTACTGAGATGTGACAAAATTAATCAAAATTAGAGACTTCCAGATTAATTACTCTGAAATTCAATTTTTAAATAAAGACTGCCCTAAAATCTTGATCCCCCCAACTTTTACTTGCTTCCCTCGCCCCTAATTAGATTATTTGTTTATCCGGATCAAAAGTTTACAAAATGACAAAACTTCATTGACCACGTTTCAAAGTTGGAACGCTGACAATTTAAGACAAGCTCTGTTTATTGATTTTCTTAACTTCCTAAATTATAAATCTTTCATTTTTGAGCTATCTTACTTTTTAAAGGCTGGCTGCCCCATCTTCCATTATGATTAATTCAGTTAGGTTGCATGTAATCCAGGATGTTCAATAATTGAAATAAATAATAGTAAACTGTGAAAGCTTATTGGCATAAAGATTCCAAACAAACTTTTTTGTGTTTACTTCAGTAATAGCTAAAATAAGAAATTTGCATTTCATATTCTATTGGGTATGACCAGAGTTCAATATTTTACAATAAAAACAGCAGGTGATTAAAATCAAGCATTTATTTAACATTCCAATTTCTTTATTATCAAGCAAAGCAAACACATCACATAGTTGGGTGCGTCGTCTTTAATCTTTCTGAATTTGCGAAGGTATGTTGATTTTAAAGTTTACTCGCTTTATGTAATGGTGTATTTTAACCTTCTGATTTAATGTTTTGTGTACATGTATCAATTTTTTTCCTTTTGATGTCACGAACATTGTAGTTAAATATAACTTATAAATTAGTGCCACGTATGTTTTATATGGATAAATTTTCTTCATTTTGGTGGGATTTTCAAACACAGATAAATTTTTGATGCATTACACGTAGAAAATACAACTTTTCTCACATCAATACCAATTTACTCTAATCTTCTATTTCAAATTATATCAATACAGCAAAGTTTATCAAATTAATGTGTTGAGTGAAAATAAGGACACGTCAAAGAATGTTAGATGTGCATGTCATTATGTGCAATAACTTTATTTTGCTTTTTCTAACATGGCTTTTATCATAACGTGTACAACATTTTATACAGTATAGAACTAGAATATTCACATTGAAAGAGAGTAAGAAGTTTATCATCTAAATGTTTACATTTCGCAAACTTTGCGTTAGATATCTATGGAACAATCATTTGCTACAAATTTGCATGATCACAATTTTTGTGTTGTTTCTGTATCTTTGTTGAAAGGCATTTTTGATATTTGTAACATTTGTTGATATTGATTGACTTTTTTAGACAATTACAAATAAATTTGAGATAATTTAACGTTGGAAAACACTGAATTTTCCAGCATCATCGCTAGCAATACGATGTAATTACTCAAATATTCCGATGGTTCATTTCAAATATTATTCATACAACAGGTCTGAAAGTTCAACAGGGTGTGTCAAAAATAATGACACGTTACAGAATTTCAGTTATACATATCGTAAATGCGAAATGATTTTAATTTTATCTAACATGGCTTTTATCAAGAAGAAATTTGTTCTTCATTCACAAAGTCATCTATCTATTTATCTTATTCATAACACAGATGATGACATAAAAACGTTTTGCTAGGTATGTCTTTAGAAAGTGCGCCTACTTAGAGTGAAAAGCTCACTTTTCAGGTGATAGTACACGTGAATTTCTCAGGTCTACAATTGTTAAACTTGTAGTAAGATAGACTATTTAAAATATTTTTGCGTCCAAAATTCACAAAATGACAAAACTTTGCATTATTAACTGTCGAGTCCAAACGCTATCAAGATGCTTTTAAAGCATCTCGGATTACTGAGATGTGACAAAATTAGTCAAAACTAGAGACTTCGAGATTAATTACTCTAAATTCAATTTTTAAATAAAGACTGCACCTAAAAAGTTGAGCCCCCAACTTTTACTTGCTTCCCTCGCCCGTAATTAGATTATTTGTTTATCCGGATCAAAAGTTTACAAAATGGCAAAACTTCATTGACCACGTTTCAAAGTTGGAACGCTGACAATTTAAGAGAAGCTTTGTTTATCGATTTTCTTAACTTCCTAAATTATAAATCTTTAATTTTTGAGCTATCTTACTTGTAAAAGCCCGGCTTCCCCGTCTTCTTTTATGATTATTTCAGTTAGTTTGCATGTAAATAATAGTAAACTGTGAAAGGTTTATTGGCATAAAGATTCCAAACAAAATTTTTTTGTGTTTACTTCAGTAATAGCTAAAATAAGAAATTTGCATTTCATATTCTATTGGGTATGACCAGAATTCAATATTTTACAATAAAAACAGCAGGTGATTAAAATCAACCATTTATTTAACATTCCGATTTCTTTCTTATATAACAAAGCAAACACATCATATAGTTGGGTGCGTCGTTTTTAATCTTTTTGAATTTGCGAAGGTATGTTGATTTTAAAGTTTACTCGCTTTATGTAATGGTGTATTTTAACGTTCTGATTTAATGTTTTGTGTACATGTATCAATTTTTTGTTTTGATGTCACGAATATTGTAGTTAAGTATAACTTATAAATTACTTCCGCGCTACGTATGTTTTATATGGATAACATTTCTTGAGTTTTGTGGGATTTTCAACCACAGATAACTTTAGAATGATTTACACTGTGAAACTACCGAACTTTTTCCACATTAATACCAATTAAACAAGATATATTTACAGCATTAGTGTTTAGTGCAAATGTTATCGATGTATTTTTGCTTTATATAACTTTGGAATGATCAATTGTTAAAGATTTTCATGATAATTTTATGTGCACACTGCATAGAAATTTAAATTCAACCGAAGATGAATTTCATTCAACAACAATAGTTAATCACTCTGCTGTATTTTTCGGAAACAAATAATACAGTTATTCAAATTGAATAATAACTATCGCTGTTATCTGTTTAAATAACACGTCGACGCTTGCTGGTAAAAGAGTAGAATTAAAGCTAACAACTTGCACTCCTTATGTCTACAAAATAGATTAATCCTAACACGGTTTTTTTATGCACATGAAAATTATTTGACTTGGACGAGTTTGAACTCGCACCGACAGGATACTAGTCCGCCGCACTACCTGTTGAGCTACCAAGCCCACAGGGATTGGAGACGAGTCAAATCTCTTTCAAACTGCGTATGGACGAGAGATTTTCGCCACTATAGCAGTTTACTGGATGGCACCGTGTTTCGACTTTATTTCAAAGCCATCATCAGAGAATATATATAATATATTAATCCTAACACGGCTTTAATATGCAATAAAAGTATATTTAAAACTAACAACTTGCACTCCTTATGTCTACAAGACCATGTGCTCTCTAAATATGTATCAATTTACATATATGAATGACGTAATATACTGAACTATATACATATCTTTTAACTATTGAATATCTCTTCTCGCAAACTATCATAATTCTAACACTCCCACTTGATGGTTGTGGGAGAAATTTCGTCTTTAAACTAAATAAACATTTAATAGATTTCTAAACTTTTCAAATGCTGCCTTGGGCAATGCCTTTGTCATTAGGTCAGCGATCATCCTTTCGGTTGGACAATATTCCACTTTGATTTCCTATGATGAGATCCTTTCACAAACAAAATGATGACATATATCTATGTGTTTAGTCATCATCATCATCTCGCGGCCTCAGTCGAGATTGAACTCACCACATCTTTCCAGTATTCTCTATCTTTCATAGCTGCTAACGGATTTTCCTAATGACAAAGGCATTGCCCAAGCCAACATTTGAAAAGTTTAGAAGTCTATTAAATGTTTATTTAGTTTAAAGACGAAATTTCTCCCACAACCATCAAGTGGGAGTGTTAGAATTAAGATAGTTTGCGAGAAGAGATATTAAATAGTTAAAAGATATGTATATAGTTCAGTTTATTACGTCATTCAAATATGTAAATTAATACATATTTTAAAGTTTTGTGTTTAGTACAGCGGGGGTGGCTTGGGTTTTTGGCCAACTCTAGCGCACCTTGGTTTTCTTCAAAAATAATGATGGGCGTCTATGTGTTTAATCCCAAATCGCCCAGTAACATTCTCAACCAAATCGCTTCTTGCGTTGCTATAAACAATGCGACATATGCCACCTCAGTAGAAGATTTGGCAACAGTAGCTTGCTTTTTACTTGACCAACTTACTATGTTTCCTCCAAGTTTAAAAACGTAACCTGATGTAGATCTTCTCCAATCTATACCTCCCACCCAATCGGAATCTGAAAACCCAACTAATTTGGGGTCATCATCAGCGGTATCCTTCTGTCCATAATTTAACGTTCCTTTTAGATAACAAAGAACACGCTTCACCCCAATCCAATGATCATTGCTTGGTTTTGCTATGTATTTAGATAGGACATTTACAGCTGCTCCGATATCAGGACGGGTAATTACTGATGAATATGTTAAGCATCCTATAGCTTGTTGATATGTCTGCACATCAACAAACCTTCTCGTTTTCTTGCATTTCATGACATTTCTTGCCATTTTTCATCGGTGTGGACATCGGTTTGCATGATTCAATACCAAATCTTGTCAATGTCTTTTCCATATAATTTCGTTGATTTATTGTTATTGTCTTCGCCTGGCGATCACGTTTGATCAGCATTCCCAATAAGAAGTGAACTTCTCCACGATCATCCATCCTGAATTTTTGGCATAGTGCTTGTTTTTCTGCATTAAGCATCTCGACATCATTGGACACTGGCAATATATCGTCGACGTAAACTCCTAGAATCACAAACTAATGTGCCCATTGTCCTTCTTTACTGATTTAACATATATACATCCGTCTGCATCATTCTTTCGATAGCCAATAGATAATAGATATTTATCAAGCGTATCATACCAGCATCGAGCCGATTGCTTGAGGCCATAAATGCTTTTATTTAATCTGCATACGTGATTAGGTTTCCGTGAATCAACGAATTCATCTGGTTGAGACATATAAATTTCGTAAACTATATTGCAGTTTAGAAATGCTGTTTTGAAATCCATCTGGTGGATTTCAAGATTCTGAGCATTTCCCATAGATAACAGAGATTTGATAGACGTGTATTTGGCCACAGGAGAAAATACTTCTTCGTAATCTGTTCCTTTCGATTGTGAGTATCCTTGCGCAACCAGTCTGGCTTTACATCTGTCAACGGATCCATTTTCATTCCTTTACCTTGAAAACCCATTTGGAACCGATGATGTTGTTCTCTTTCGATGGTGCAACCAATTCCCAAGTGTTATTTTCCAAAGAGATGAGTATTCTTCTGTCATGGCATTCTTCCATTATTCTGCATGCTTTCATTCAGTGCTTTATTAACGCTTTTAGGATCATCTATGTCTGAAATCAGCGATTCAGCAACTTGATATGCGTCTTCACGAAATCAACGAGGGATTTTTTTCTCTTGTTTGTCCTAAATTCCTTACATCTTCCATAAATGAATCTTGGTATGTCTTACGAATTGACGGTTCTACATGTTCTCCCACTTGCTCAGTATCTTCCCTGCTTAAGCATTGATCATCATTTATAGTCATCCTTTATTGTAACTGTGTCGCTTGCTCTTCTGGATCATTTGTATCAGCATTTTCGTTGGTTCCTTCATTCTGTTTTTCTTCTGATGTTACATCTTCTTCGTCCATATGAACGACGGTATCGCTTAACATATCGACATTCCTCTGATGTGATTGTTCAGCAAAAGGAAATTTGTTTTCAAGAAATACTACGTCTCTACTGATTGTAAAAAGGTTTGGGTTTAAGTCAAATACCTTGTATCCTTTAGTGCCGAAGGATATCCGACAAATATTGCTTCGTTTGATTTTTGATCAAGCTTCTGACGATTACAGCTTAGGACGTGTACAAAACATTTGCATCCAAACACCTTTAGGTTTGAAGGATCAGGCTTCTCTCCAAATAAGCATTCAAATTGTGTTTTGTTCTTTAATGTAGCTGTGGCACTTCGATTATGAAGATAAATGGCGGTATTACAAGCTTCCGCCCAAAAGTTCAATGGCAATGCATCAGTGTATATCATTGATCAAACAGATTCCAACGTTGTACGGTTGAGACGCTTTGCCACTCCGTTCTGTTCTGGGCAATATGGGCTTGTGAATTCTTGATTTGTTCATCCGTTAGCGCAATAATTGATGAAATCGTTTGATGTGTATTCCCCACCATTGTCACTCCTTGAGATCTTCACATGTCGTTTGTTTGAACTCTGGTTTTTCATATTATTAACAAATTCTTTAAACTTTGCGAGAACTTCACTCTTGCGCTTGATGAAATATCCAACTGCAAACCGTGAATAGTCGTCAATAAATGTTACCATATATCGTCTGCTTCCTTCGATTCAACTTGCATGGAGCCACATACATCAATGTGGGCAACTTCATATGTTTTAGTAGCTGTGTGTTGACTTGCTTGAGGAGAAGGATTTCTGTGCATCTTTCCGCCAATGCATCCTTCACAATTGTTTGCAGCTTTCTCATTTCTTCCATTATCCATTCCTTTCAGGCTTTCACAATATTTTTCTTCATCATTTTCTTTATGTGATCATGATTGAGATGGCCTAAACTTTAATGGCATATTTGAGGAGATGTATCAATTGGCGATTGAGAATATTCAGGATTCTTCACAGTATGTAACATACCATCTGTTAACTCGCCAATAACATAATTTTTATTATTCTTTCATACAATACATTCATTTTCATCAAATTGGACTTTTGCTCCCATGGCAATCATTGCTGGTACGGAGAGTAGATTTTTTGCAAGCTTTGGCACATACAACACTTTGTGCAACTCAACATGGTATAATAACTTTACCAGACCTTCACCAAGAGCATGTATCACAGAGTTGTCTCCTAAATATATTTCGGTTAGTGTTTGATATTCAACATAGTCCACAAACAAATCCTTGTTGTGTGTCATATGTTTTGTTGCAGTGGAATCGATGAATCATTCATCAGAGGATTTAATATTATGAATAAGAGCAACATCACTGCCTTCAATAACACATGAACTTCCTTCTTTCTTATTGGTTGTATTCAACGGACAATTTCTTGCTATGTGTCCCGCCTGGTTACATCTGAAACAGGTAACATTTCTTCCCTTATTGGAATCATACCTTCTTTTATCTCTTCCCATGTTTTATCCTGGTTTTCGGTGTTGTGAAATTTCTGTCTAGGCCTTTTGACTTTTCCAAAGTCATTCCTTTTTCCCTGATTGTAGTTTCCCTTTTTTCTCATGTATAATGCATTGTCTTCTTTCTTATCTTCTTTCTTTTCTTTACGTTTAAGATGTTCCTCAATCAACGATACTTTTATATTATCCCAATCCATATCTTCAACTTTTCTGGCGTTTACACTAGTGATGAAATTCTCGTACGGCTCTGGTAGACTACCTAATAGCACCACTGCGAATTTCTTTGACGGAATTTCCACATTCATTTCACGCAGTTGTTCTGCTAATGTGGTTATATATGTGATATGCTTCAGCAAATCTCCCCTTCTTCCATGATCACAGCATAAAATTTCCGATTCAGTCGTACTATTTGTGGGACCGAGATAAATTCAAATTGATCTTTCAAGCATAAATCTTGGGCGTCAGCAAGTATTTTCGAAAGCGACCAAACATTTTTGAATACCAGCTCGTTGTAGTGGGCAAAGCAGTGAATATTAAGTGCATGTTTGAAAACTTCATCTCTTATTAGCACCGCCAACCTTTCATTGCTAAAGCTCCATCAAATACCATAGCAGCCATTCTTTGAGGATTCAAATTGCAATGCACTAATATATCTTTAACATACTTTAAAAGATCTTCTGATGATAAACCGTCGTCACATGGCATGACGCCAATAAAATCTTCTAAAACGTTGTAGTTTTCAGTACGAAGGCGAACAGAAATAGATAATTGTTCAGTTTTCAAAATGTCACTTGATTCATCGGAAATTATGGGATAAAATTTACTACTATTTACTTCATTAAAAAGACTTTTTCAAGCATTCAACACCAATCTTTCTTCTTGTTTAACTAAAATATCGTGAGACATGTTTTGATTTTCTTTTAAAAGAACATGTAATCCTTCTTGATCGATGGCTTTGTCTTCGTTAAATTGAATGATGTTCGAATCTTCTTCTGTATGACTCCGACTTGCTACACCCTGTGTAAGAAGTGTTTTTAATGTATTAAAATGGGCTATCAAGCCTTGTCGCCTCAGACGTTGCTGCTCTTTTACATGGCTACCTTTCTGCAAATCAACTGTAGGCTGGGTATTTATTTTCTGTTTGGTAGCATTGTGGTTTTCGCTTTGGTTGTGATCTCTTAGACGTTCTACGCCTCACTTCCAGTTACAGAAACCAATGCCAGATGGAGTGAAGATGAATAGTGAATATTGTATACTTTCCTGTATTCTGTACACATTTCACAAAATGCTGCTTGCTTCTTGCGGTAATATGAAAGCCATTCGTATTTTTTTGAGCCATTTGGACTGGAAAAAGCTTCCTTTATTTTTACTTCGAAGTTTTTTGCCATCGTTGAAGTCGCTCATAACTTTGATCCGTGAATCAACATTCACCGTTGATGTTTCATGACGTGGGTCACAGTGAGTAGTGCTAGTTGATGGGGTGGCATCTCCCCTTTCTAATATTTCGTTATCGTGTGTCAATTTTCCACCAATTTCTTGAGAATGAAAAAATGATGCTATTTTGGTTTGACCACTCGTATCATCAATTGTCTTGTTCTTTTTATTTGCATTTTTCTTTGCTCGTAAAGCACGTGGTATTGCTCCAAATTTCAACTTATTGAACGAACTGATTTTATTGTTTTACAGAGCAATATTTATATAGTATTCATTACAAATAACAAATATTATCATTGGTCAAGTAGTTGTTCTATATAATATCTAATCTATATATGGACGTCATATATGACGTCAATAAGTGTTTCTTAAGTGTTAACCGTATGGGAACGGATACATTGGTAAACCCAACTATGTACATTCTATTTCCCTGAACGTATTTTTCTGCTTTATGAGCATGACTCAACACAAGCGATGAAAAATTATGCCAGTAAAATTCGACTATGTAGTTACCGTTCCCACAAACGCGAAGTTTTATGTTCCTCATAACAAAAACGTTACTAACTTAACATGTAAATTTTTCAAAGTAAACAGTACTTACACATTACATTCTCTGCCTTCAAAATTAATGCTCATTTCGTCCTTAGAAATTAATCAAAATGTGTTATGAAAAACGCGCTAAATTACAGCTGAATTAAAGATACACCAGATAACAAGACTTCGAATCAGATAAAAGTCGAAGAATCTGTAAGTGGGGAGCTTGCATATCGGGAAATAAGATATACGTCTACTATTTGTTCAAAATGTGAAAAGGGGCAACTATCTGCCCCCGTGGCTCTGGCGCCCCTGGTAAAGTTCGTTTCCAAAAATTTCTTTGCAGACGTACGCCATGAAATGACGTTCACCAAAAAGCATTAAACATTTAGACAAATCTCAAGGTAAAATTTCTTTGCAGACGTACGCCTGGAAATGACGTTCACCAAAAAGCATTAAACATTTAGACAAATCTCAAGGTAAAAATTTCTTTGCAGATGTACACCAGGAAATGACGTTCACCAAAAAGCATTAAACATTTAGACAAATCTCAAGGTAAAAATTTCTTTGCAGACGTACGCCTGGAAATGACGTTCACCAAAAAGCATTAAACATTTAGACAAATCTCAAAGTAAAATTTCTTTGCAGACGTACGCCAAGAAATGACGTTCACCAAAAAGCATTAAACATTTAGACAAATCTCAAGGTAAAATTTCTTTGCAGACGTACACCAGGAAATGACGTTCACCAAAAAGCATTAAACATTTAGACAAATCTCAAGGTAAAAATTTCTTTGCAGACGTGCGCCTGGAAATGATGTTCACCAAAAAGCATTAAACATTTAGACAAATGTCAAGGTAAAATTTCTTTGCAGACGTACGCCAGGAAATGACGTTCACCAAAAGCATTAAACATTTAGACAAATCTCAAGGTAAAAATTTCTTTGCAGACGTACGCCTGGAAATGATGTTCACCAAAAAGCATTAAACATTTAGACAAATGTCAAGGTAAAATTTCTTTGCAGACGTACGCCAGGAAATGACGTTCACCAAAAAGCATTAAACATTTAGACAAATCTCAAGGTAAAATTTCTTTGCAGACGTACGCCAGGAAATGACGTTCACCAAAAAGCATTAAACATTTAGACAAATCTCAAGGTAAAATTTCTTTGCAGACGTACGCCAGGAAATGACGTTCACCAAAAAGCATTAAACATTTAGACAAATCTCAAGGTAAAACGTTTTTCTATTTTTCTTCTGGACTTTCTTTACTATTTGTTTGTTATTTTGATATATTTAAACGTCTTTCGATGTCAAAGTGTACGTCTATTGAAAGTTAAGCTAAAACAACAATTTTTATGAACAGAAGGCTTGAAGCCCCAAAATTACCCGTATGACATCGTTTTTTTTTTAAATCAACGCCCCAATAACGAGCAAAAAGTCTACTCAAGTAAACTCCTGCGTTGGGGGACGATAACCTTTCTCCGTCTGGTCTCTTTTTCTATACGCAGTCGTTACATAAGTTTTAAACTTATATAAACTAAAACTTATAAACTAAACTTGCTTCTTTTTTCTTGACGACACGGTAGAATGACCATGGAGGCATACAAGGTATTATTATTTATGAAGGATTTTAAAAACTTGTCTAATTTCCACAGAAATGGAAGAACCACCTTCTTTAACCACTTTCATATACAAGTGAAAATTTACGAACTGATAATATTCAACAAACTTCAGTTCTCCATAAAGTATGGTTAATAAACTATATCCATGTTCATCTTAATCATTTTATAATCCGTAGATGGAGTCAAGAGAAGAAAAGAATAACTACTACATTCAGAAAATTCTTTCAGATGTTGTTAAGAAGAAACTTGTTGAATTATTTATCAAAGAGTGGAACACTAATTACAAAAAATCCCACGGAGTATGGGATAATACAAACGTTAGTGGTCAGAAGTTGTTCAATATTGAAAGAACAAGAAAGAAACCTTTAGACAACCATATTTTGTCAAAGTTTCAAGTGGGTGACACCAGTAATTGGGATTGTACAACATTATTTTCAGCAATACTGTATTCCAAATCAATTGGAACAAAAGTTAACCCAAAAGTTAGATCTGCAGTTGATGCACTTCGTATTGTTAGAAACAAATTTATCCATGAATACCATGGAAGAGTATCTGATACCGAATTTGACAAAATGCTTTGTGATATTGAAATGTCATTTAAAGATCTAGCATTTTTATCCACTGAAATTAATGAAATTAAATGTCAACGAAACAAATTTAATTCTTTTCAAGTACTTCCTTGCAAATCAAATCACGATGTGGTTAAACGTACAGAGTTACTTAATCAAATCACAGCAGATCTAAATAACTTGCGAAACACTAACAATAATGAACTAACATATTACTATATTTCTGGTAATCCTGGCAGTGGTAAATCTCAATTAGCTAGACAAATGTGCGAAGAAATGTATAACTCGTTTGACTGGGAAAAGAATACGACATTTGTGATGACACTGGAAGGAAAAGATGTCGACTCTCTTTTGAAAACTTATGCTGAACTTTATCAACGATTAAGCAATGATAAAACTGTCATTGAAAATATTCGGAAAGAAGCAATAAGCAGCGAAGACAAAATCAAAGATTTTCAATTATTGCTGAAACAACAACTAAAATCTTGGAAAACATGGTGGATTGTTGTAGATAACGTGGTTGAACTTGATAAAATTTATGCATTGTTACCTCAAGTTGGTGATCATAGTTGGAAAAATGGACAAATTGTAGTAACTGTCCAAAATACAGATGCTATACCACCAGATGGAAGTCTAAATAAACACATTTCTGTTAGTCATGGTATGAACAATGAAGAATGTCGACAACTTCTATCTGTTTTTTCTGATGTTTCAAATCACGATGAAAAATATTTAAAGAATTTATCAGACAAATTTGATCGTCAACCGTTGTTCTTAGCAAATGCTGCTTCCTACGTAGGTAGTGTAAAAAGTGTAAATCCGACATTCACGTGGGAGCAATATTTTGATAAGTTGAATGAAGGAGAGCAACAGAACATAGATGGCAATTTTCAAAAAATTAACACATCTCACTTAGGAATGAAAACTGTTATGTTAGCAGTGCAAAAAAATGCTGAAGAATCCATCTTGTTGGAACATGTTTTTAAACTTTTCTCAATAATATCTTTCGATCCCTTACCACAAGATGTTATAATACCATTCATTAAAAGCATTGATCCACAAAAATCTGCAGAAGATGTCTGTCTTCAATTAAAGCATTGTTCTTTATTCCTTCAAACGGAAAACAACGACATCCGCCTGCACAGCGTTGTACACGAAGCCATCATAAATTATTCATCGCAGACCTTTGGCTGTAAACAAAACGAAAATAATTCTAAAAAGTCTGCAGCTGATCTTGCCATTCAAGTTGCTTGGGCACTAAATCATTTTAAAGACAGAGAAGATGAAATCAAAATAATTCCACATCTAATTAAATTCATAACAAATTCATCATTTCAACATTTCCTAAATAAGTTGATCGATGTAAAATCATTCTTTTTTTTCATTAGAAAACAAAAACTTGATGAAAGAAATTGGAAATTTTCCAAATATTTTGTAGATGTTTTGGAAAGATTTTACAACTATAAATATGCAATTAAAGTACTTTATGAAATAACAGAAATTCAAGCTAAAGTGTTAGGTGTTGATCATATTCATGTTTCATACTCGTACAACGAGCTAGGTGAGTTGCTTTGGAAGAATGGAGAATATGAAAATGCTAAAGATTTTCTCGAACGAGCAATGGGAATTCAAGCAAAAACATTTGGACCTGACCATGTTAATATTGCGACAACGTACAACAATCTGGGTTTGGTTTACAACGATATGGGAGAGTACAGAAAAGCAAAAGATTTTTATGAACGAGCGATAGAAATTGAATCGAAAGCATTTGGACCTGACCATGTTAATATTGCGATAAAGTACAACAATCTGGGTTTGGTTTACAATAATATGGGAGAGTACGAAAAAGCAAAAGATTTTTTTGAACGAGGGAAAGAAATTCAAGCGAAAGCATTTGGACCTGACCATGTTAGTATTGCGACAACGTACAACAATCTGGGTTTGGCTTACAGCGATATGGGAGAGTACAAAAAAGCAAAAGATTTTTATGAACGAGCGATAGAAATTGAATCGAAAGCATTTGGACCTGACCATGTTAATATTGCGATAAAGTACAACAATCTGGGTACGGTTTACAAACATATGGGAGAGTACGAAAAAACAAAAGACTTTTTTGAACTAGCGATGAAAATTCTAACAAAAACATTTGGACCTGACCATGTTAATATTGTCCTAACGTACAGCAATCTGGGCTTGGTTTACAATCATATGGGGGAGTACGAAAAAGCAAAAGATTTTTATCAACGAGCCATAGAAATTGAAACAAAAACACTTGGACCTGACCATATTAATATTGCGATAATGTACAAGAATCTGGGTTCAGTTTACTATAACATGGGAGAGTACAAAAAAGCAAAAGACTTTAATGAACGAGCGATAGAAATTGAAAAGAACACAAATAGACCTGACCATGTTAATATTGCGATAACGTACAACAATCTGGGTACGATTTACAGTGAAATGGGAGACAAAAAAAAAGCAATAGATTTTTATGAACGAGCGATAGAAATTGAAACGAAAGCATTGGGACCTGACCATGATAATAATGCGGAAACGTACAACAATTTGGGTTCAGTTTACATAGATATGGGAGAGTACGAAAAAGCAAAAGATTTTTTTGAACGAGCGAGAGACATTAAAACTAAAACATTTGGACCTGACCATATTAATACTGCGTCAACATACAACAATCTGTGTCTGGTTTACTATATTATGGGAGAGTACGAAAAAGCAAAAGATTTTAATGAACGAGCGATCGAAATTAAAAGAAAAGCATTTGGACCTGACCATGTTAATATTGCGACAACGTACAACGATCTGGGTTTGGTTTACAAAAATATGGGAGAGTACGAAAAAGCGAAAGATTTTTACGAACGAGCGATAGAAATTGAAACAAAAACATTTGGACCTGACCATGTTAATATTGCGACAACGTACAACAATCTGGGTTTGGTTTACATTAATATGGGAGAGTACGAAAAAGGAAAAGATTTTTTTGAACGAGCGATGAAAATTCAAACAAACTCATTTGGACCTGATCATGTTAATATTGCGACAACGTACAACAATCTGGGTTTGGTTTACAGACAAATGGGAGAGTATGAAAAAGCAAAAGATTTTCATGAACGAGCGATAAAAATTCAAACAAACTCATTTGGACCTGACCATGTTAATATTGTGGCAACGTACAAGAAACTGGGTTCTGTTTACAGTGATATGGGTGAATACGAAAAAGCAAAAGGTTTTAATGAACGAGCGATAGAAATTGAAACGAAAACAATTGGACCTGATCATGTTAATATTGCGTCAACGTACAACAATCTGGGTTTGGTTTACACTAATATGGGAGAGAACGAAAAAGCAAAAGATTTTTTTAAACGAGCGATGAAAATTCAAACAAACTCATTTGGACCTGACCATGTTAATATTGCCTCAACGTACAACAATCTGGGTTTGGCTTACACTAATATGGGAGAGTACGAAAAAGGAAAAGATTTTTTTGAACGAGCGATGGAAATTGAAACAAAAACATTTGGACCTGACCAAGTTAATATTGCGACAACGTACAACAATCTGGGTTCGGTTTACCATAAGATGGGTGAGTACGAAAAAGCAAAAATTTTTATGAACGAGCGATAGAAATTGAAAAGAAAACATTTGGACCTGACCATGTTTCTATTTCGACAAAGTACAAGAATCTGGGTTTGGTTTACAGTGAAATGGGAGAGTACGAAAAAGGAAAAGATTTTTTGGAACGAGCGATGAAAATTGAAACAAACTCACTTGGACCTGACCATGTTTATATTGCGGCAACGTACTATAGTCTGGGTTTGGTTTACATTAAAATGGGAGAGTACGAAAAAGCAAAAGATTTTTACAAACGAGCGATAGAAATTGAAACAAAAGCATTTGGACCTGATCATGTTAATATTGCGACAAGTTCCAACAATCTGGGTTCGGTTTACCGATATATAGGAGAGTACGAAAAAGCAATAGATTTTTATAAACGAAAGATAGAAATTGAAACAAAAGCATTTGGACCTGACCATGTTAATATTGCGACAAGGTCCAACAATCTGGGTTCGGTTTACGAACATATAGGAGAGTACGAAAAAGCAAAAGATTTTTATGAACGAGCGATAGAAATTGAAACAAAAGCATTTGGACCTGATCATGTTAATATTGCAAAAACTTACCAAAATCTGGGTTCGATTTACAATAAAATGGGAGAGCACGAAAAAGCAAAAGATTTTCATGAACGAGCGATAGAAATTAAAACAAAAGCATTTGGACCTGATCATGTTAATATTGCGACAATGTACAACAGTCTAGGTTTGGTTTACCAACATATGGGAGAGTACGAAAAAGCAAAAAATTTTTTTGAGTTAGCGATAGAAATTGAAACAAAAGCATTTGGACCTAATCATGTTAATAATGCGACAACGTATAACAATCTAGGTTCGATCTACAATTATATGAGAGAGTACGAAAAAGCAAAAGATTTTTATGAACGAGCGATAGAAATTGAAACGAAAACATTTGGACCTGACCATGTTGATATTGCGACAACGTACAGCAATCTGGGTTCGGTTTACGATAAAATGGGAGAGTACGAAAAAGCAAAAGATTTATATGAACGAGCCATAGAAATTCAAACAAAAGCACTTGGACCTGACCATGTTTATATTGCGGCAACATACAACAATCTGGGTTTGGTTTACAGTAATATGGGAGAATACGAAAAAGCAAAAGATTTTTATGAACGAGCCATAGAAATTCTAGCAAAAGCACTTGGACCAGACCATGTTAATATTGCGACAACTTACAACAATCTTGGTGTTGTTTACAAACAAATAGGAGAGTACGAAAAAGCAAAAGATTTTCATGAACGAGCGATGAAAATTCAGACAAAAGCATTCGGACCTGACCATGTTAATATTGCGACAATGTACAACAGTCTGGGTGTGGTTTACCAACATATGGGAGAGTACGAAAAAGCAAAAGACTTTCATGAAAGAGCGATAGAAATTGAAACAAAAACATTTGGACCTGACCATGTCACTATTGCGGCAACGTACAATAATTTGGGTTTGGTTTACAGAAATATGGTAGAGTACGAAAAAGCAAAAGATTTTCATGAACGAGCGATAGAAATTGAAATGAAAGCATTTGGACCTGACCATGTTAATATTGCGGCAACGTACAATAATTTGGGTTTGGTTTACAAAGATATGGGAGAGAACGAAAAAGCAAAAGATTTTTATGAGCGAGCGATAGAAATTGAAACGAAAACATTTGGACCTGACCATGTGAATATTGCGGTAAGGTACAACAATCTGGCTTTGGTTTACAGCGATATGGGAGAGTACGAAAAGCAATAGATTTTACGAACGAGCGATAGAAATTAAAACGAAAGAATTTGGACCTGACCATGTTAATGTTGCGACAACGTACAGCAATCTGGGTTCGGTTTACAGCGATATGGGAGAGTACGAAAAAGCCAAAAAAAATTTTGAACGAGTGATAGCAATTGAAACAAAAACATTTGGACCTGACCATGTTAATATTGCGATAGCGTACAGCAATCTGGTTTTCGTTTACGATAAAATGGGAGAGTACGAAAAAGCAAACGATTTTTATGAACGAGTGATAGAAATTGCAAGGAAAACATTTGGACCTGACCATGTTAATATTGCGAAAAAGCCATCACGTTGTACTTTACTGTGATTGGAAAAACACGAAAAACCTTCATAATAAAGTTTATAACAATAATAGAACTTGAAAGTGAAGCATTTGACCTCTATATTTATGTTTTTTTTCCAACAACTAAAAGTCTTCGTATTTGTAAAACATTTCACGACATAAAGGAAGAAAAAAAAAAATACAAAAGACAGTTGTATTTTCAGTTTAGAGCGATAGAAATTGAAACAAAGTATTTTTTCTGAACATGTATTGAAATAATATGAACAATCTTCATTTGGTTATAAACAAACTATAGATACTGAAACTGAAGCATTTGGACTTCTATTTATTTTTCAATTGCGAGAAGCTAAAATACTCCTGTCTTTGAGAAAATGTACAAGAAGATAGAAAAAGAGGAAATGAATTTGTAGCTCATTTTCAATGAAGAAGAAAATCAATTTCTTTTTTCATTTTAGGTATGTTGTCTTTATACTAAAACTGATTAAATAGAGTTGTATTGTAGATTTGTTTTAACAAAGGTTCAAATAACAACAGTTGTATATTTATAAAAGGGTACAAATATATTATTGACAATAGTCAAACATTTGTATTTTCAAGTTTTCAACTGTCATTTATTTACTGGAACAGTTTTTATTAAGAAACTTGTAAGGAACTAACAAAGTATATTTATGAGTTTAGTTTGCAATATCTAACTACAGGCGCGGATCCAGCTCCTTAGCTGACCGATGCATTGCGAGCGCCGAAGGCGCGAGCCACCGCTAGGGGGGTCTGGGGGCATGCTCCCCCAGAAAATTTTTGAATTTTCACTATCCGAGAAGCATTTTCCAGCGATTTGGGAAAGGTGACAGAAAAATCTTAAGCGTAAATTTTATCGAAAAAATAACATGAGCCGTCTTTTGTAAGATAACAGCATTGATAAAAGCAATGTTCAAAGGTGGTCTTCTTCCAACGGTAAAAAAGATGAAAAGTTTAATAAAAGCAATGTTCAAAGATGGTCTTCTTCTAACGGCAGCAAAGATGACAACAATTATAAAAGCAATGTTGAAAGATCGTCTTCTTCCAACCACAGCAAAGATGAAATGTTTAAGAAAATCAATGTTTAAACGTGGTCTTCGTCTCTCAATAACGGCTTAAAACAAGATAACTCTCAAAGAAAATGTAGGTTGTTTATCAGCATTAAGAATTTCTCATGGAGCTCATCGTCAAGCATCTGTTTCTTTATCCTCCAGGATATCAAGAAATTGCATCCTCGTTGGGTTTTGTCTAGCAAAGGTATTAATCACTTCTTCGACATCACACTTAATATCATCATTAATATGCATTTGGGCTAATCCATTTAACCTTTCGTTGATCATTGTGCTACGTAACCAAGTTTTCATTCGACGAAGGGCAGAAACGGATCTTTCACACTCACATGTAGTGACTGGCACAACAGCGAGTATCTTAAGCGCTGTAAATATATTTGGAAACGCAAGTTTGTTACAAGTTCGAAGCGTGTCGGCAATTGAATCGTACTTAACTTTCTCAAAGCCCCCTTTCCAATTTGTTTCCCACAATCCTAATTCAGCATGTATTTTCCGAAAGTGTGGCATATCCTCTTTATATGCAACAGCAAACTTCATAAACTCTTCCTTCCAATTAACGTCCTTGCAATTGAGAAAATACTAGGTATAATATAGAATCCACGATAAATATCGCACACCTCTGAAGAAAACCGAAATTCCATCTGTTCAATCAAGTGATCAAGAAGAGGGATGGTTAGTTTCATGCGGTAGTATTCACGTGCTGTATGTGCAGGATAGTTTTCACGAGTTGTCTGAACATTGCAAAGTCGAGGAATTTTTCATCAACGTTTACTCTGTTTGCTAAATCCACTGCTTCTTCGTAGTATTGGTCATGAATTGTATCAGCCGAGCTGCGTAAAATTTTAATTGTGACTTCAAAAGATTTATATGTTTAATTGATTCAGCGATATCGATCATCCTTTGCTGCAGTTGGACAGTCAACGACATTGTGTGATGCAGAACATTTGATGTAATCACAAGATTAACAATAAATTCGAAAGATTTTATGGAACGAAGATATCCCTCTGCGTCCCTACTTGAATTATCAAAATCTTTATTCATATTGAGCTTCATGTACTCTAAACTTTGACAAACAGGTACAAATGCTTCCACAAATCCATCAAGTGTACGTATCCGTTCAACCCAACGCGTTGTGGATGGAGCTCCTAGTTTTTTACGACGTAACCCAGACTTTTCCATATTCTGCCTCAAGCACTGCATTCGTAGGGGGGATGGGCTGAAGAAACTGAAGATCTTTTGAGCATGCCCCAACATGTTTTTGACAGTTTGCTCACCACATGCTTTAGTAACAACAAGGTTCAATCGATGACTAGCGCAATGGATATACAAAGCTTTTGGATTTTTCTTTAAAATACGACCAGTAACTCCCTTTGATTTGCTTGACATTGCACTGGCACCATCATAGCACTGACCACGACAGTTGGAAAGTAGTAGCCCAACTTCGTTTAAAGTATCTTCGATATTCTTCGCTAGCGCTTCGCCAGTCATACCTTCACACTCAACAAATTTAATAAATCGTTCATTAATTTCTTGCTTTGAGTCAACATACCTTACAACAATTGGCATCTGCTCGATACTGCTGCAGTTTGTTGCCTCATCACCAAGGACTGAGTAAATTGGGCATTCACTAGAATTGATGTCAGAAACAATCTTTTCTTTGATTTGTTCCCCGCAGATCTTTATCAGCTTGTTTTGAATTGTCTTCGAACGATAAGTTGCATTCTTACTTGCATTTTCAAAATGTTTTTCTAGTTTCGCGTCACCCACGTCTACTCTAAAATTCAAAAAGGCTTGAAAGTTCCCAGGATTAGAAGATAGAAAATACTTTGAGTCGTCACGATGGCCTCGTAAGGGAAGATTCTGTCTGCCTGCCAGTATAATAGTTTTAATAATAGAGCCTAAAACGTCACGATTGTATTGAATGCGGGCACTTCTAAGATGATCGGCTTGTTCGTCGATGCCAATAGTTTTACCTTTCATCACAGGTTGGAACTGCGACAAACGTAACTTGGAGTCACGGTGAATTAGGGAATATTTGTCATGCTGGTAAAATTTTGTTGCCGCACTTTGCCAGTTTCTTAAGGGTTCCTTAAATAATTTACTAAGCTTTGAACCATTATGTCCTGTTTGATGACCGAACAAAACGCAATAATAACAAAAGGCTCCATCAAATAATTTAGATTAGCACAACCAGGACCAACGATCTAGCCAGCCAGCACAAAATTTTCTTGAAGATTTACCATTCTCAGAAAAGGAAAATTGAAAGAAGGGGAGGCTTCCAGTGATTTGTTATAAGTCTTAGCTTTGTGTCGTCATCTAGGGCCGCCACAGATACAAAATGTCCAATATCCAAGGGATCAACATCTGTCATATCAGTTTTTACAGATTTTGACAAGGGACAAGAAGCATTTGATACTTTTCCATCTTCAAAGTCGCATGAAAGAGGTCCTAAATAAAACATTACTAAGATGTAGGTATACGACTACATTCAAAATAATAAAGCCTGAATGCGTTAACATGCAAGGTCATATATCATAGGTCATTGTTTTGGTGCATTTGAGTGAAAGCTTGTTGCCAATTTGACGATCTCATGTTTAGAAGGAAGGATTTATTCACATGTACAAAAATATCCTCCATCCCACAACGAATACTTTATATTGCATGGTATGCTTTACTTATGTTCTTAGAAAAGCATGCTTACCTATAATTAAAATATATTTGCACATGAACAATCACTAATTTAACCCACGTTTTAAGGAAGTCTTCAAGCAATCATAGCTGCTGCCATCTAAGTCTTCCCTTGGTGAGGATTTTGCAGGTGCTACCAAAGTTGTGTCTATTTGTTGCTCAAGTCCACTTTTATTTTTCTGTAAGACATCAACTTTAAAGTGGTCAGTAATTTTTTTTTTATTATTAACTCTTGAGTTATTAGTTTGATTAAATTCAATTAGTGGTACAAAATGATTGGGTTGAAATTCTATATCTAATTCTGGAAGAGAATAAGCACCAGTAGTTGTCCACATTAAAATTAACTTAGCAGGCTGAACAAGTTGACTTGAAATATGTTGGTGTGCTTGCCGTGGAAGAATTTTACCATTTAGAAATTGTGAATATTTGGTCTCCTGGTCCAACTTTTCGGGATAAACTGAAATTATAGTCATTCCAGTGACAGAAGACAAACCAAATATACACATAAGTGAAGAATAAGTACCATTGCATGCATTATTTAGAGCTTCCTCTTTAACTACTATTACCTTTGTGCTTGGATTTTTCCTATCATAGCCATTGCCTAAAGCCACATCTGATACTGATGCAGAAAAGCAGTATTTTCTGACTTAAAAATGCAACTTATCTTTTAAGTAAGGGTGGTTAGCATAATACTCCTGGTGATTGAATAGCTCAATGCTTGTCAAGTCTCTCAGCAAATGACATAGGTCTTCCTTGCCACAAAGTAATTTTGAGCAGGCTCTGTACAGACAATTACCATCACCTCTAGTTCTAAATATAGCAGAGTTAAGAAAATTCTCATTGTGTGGCTAAAAATTAGAAATCAGAAGAATTCAAAACTTAAATGTCTGACAGGGTTATTTGGAAAAGAAAATGTTAGCTTCTACTGAAGTCATAAGTATATTGGAAGAAGGAATACAGTCATTACATTTTAATGTAATCCATACAATACATAAACTAAAATGCAACTAAAATCGCACCTACCCTGCATATTACAGTTTGTATTATATTACATATGAATACAAGTATAAGTGCTGCATAAGTAATATGACATCGTGTATATTTTATGATGATTGTTCGTCGTTATCTACACGACTACACTCTGAGTCTGAAATGAGTACACTATTTACATTTAAAACATGCAAGCATAAAGGTAAATTTACTTACTTTAAAGCTCTTAGTTCTCCACTTTGCCAATGAACTGTCAAGTGCTTAGGTATTAACATTTCACTTGACATATCTCTCCCATTTTTACCCTTTGAAAAGGGATTCCAAGGAGAGGATTTTGAAATAAAAGTAGCAACTCTCGTTTCATAGGTTCGACGCACTCCATTAATATCAAATGACTTCTCTTCTCGAAGCAGAGTACACAGATCGTGTTTGATATTCTCGACAGCCATGATCGATGATTGCGAGTTATATCAAGTGATCAAATAACAATGCATTCAACTTTGAAGTTCAAAGTTGAATGCATCGGTGCCATGTGCCCACAATCACAAAATTATGGAAAATGCATCGCTCAGCGGCAAAATCTACCGTGACGTGAGGCCCTAAAACAATGGTTTTGCTGATGTCACAGTAGATTTCACGCGGAAAAGGACTCGGGACCGATGCATCGCAAATCTACTGTGACGTAGCGATGCCTCTTCCATCTACCGTGACGTGCTGGCAGAATACTATTAAATTACTTACTAATTATGTATTCACGACAAAATTTCGCTAAATTTTATCGACTTTTCTTTCGCTATTTGTGTCATGGAATACGACAAAATTATCGGAGAACACAAATGTTATTTCTAGAACAAATTTTAGCTTAAAACTGCTAAATCTATAAGTTAACTAAACAATTTATCACTGTCAAATGTGCGTTTTAAATAATTCGAAAATAATATTTGCTATTTATTTCATTAAAATGCAAACTCGCAGATTTTAATATCTAAATATTTTGACCGATGCATTCGCATCGGTTGCATCGGTCTAGATCCGCCCCTGTCTAACTATTCAGAAGTTGTCTGCTAAAGAGTCTGCTATGTCATTTATTCCCAGTGCATCTTAAAGAGCTCTGGCATTGTGTGTAACAGTTAGTATTTCATTTTGCAAGGAACTTCTTTTTTTCCAAAACATTTGAACATTAGAGAAATTGTGTAGAAACTATAAAAAGTTTATATTAGGAATATATTTCTAGAGAAACACCCTACTTTAAAGTATGTATCCATTCAGGAGTGAATGACATGACCAGACATTTTTGGCTAATGTCTTTACAACTGATAAGAACAGTAAATGAGTCATTTCTACTGGTGTCTCTACTACTGATATGGACAGTAATGAGTCATTTTCATTGCTATGACATTCATGTCTTGCTTTTGCTATAGTTTATACTTTACATTGCTTTGAAACTGATTCTCCAAGCTACATAAATTATTTTACCAAAAAATCACAATACAAAATGTTGTGGTTATCTCTGATCCCAAGAAAACCAAATATAAATTAAAAATGAGATTTACTACATTTAAATGTAAGCGAGAAAAGAACATTGTCGCAACAATCAAGTGCAAATCCTCAACAGTAAATAGAAAGAAATCACACAAAACTCTTTTAAATACAAATAATAATTTACCATTTATCACAGTGAGCAGAAATTTGTATATTTACACAGCAAAGCCAATGTTTAGACTTTTTAGAAAACTTACTAAGCACTATCAATTTTACATGTAAATAATGTACATGTTAACATTTTTCTTATTAAACAACAAAAAGAACCAAACAAACACTCCATTTAAACCTTTGCCTACAGAAATTGAAAATACAACTGTTGCTGGTCAGCTAAAGGAGAAAGAAAACATACCCAAACACCAGGGCTAACAAAGCATCTTGTTCCTTGAAATGGAGCCACAAATCCATTCCTTTCTTTAAAGACTAAACACAATAAAAATCCTTTGCTGACAAGCGTTTTGATAGATCTGGCATTAGTGACCACCTGACAATGTAATTTATCTTTATGTATGTTTTAGGTAGTGATGAAGCCAAGAAAAATGGGGCTTTTACTTTCATTATGTGTGTCTGGCCCATATTTACTGTTGTCATCTCATATGTAGTGTAGTGAGTAACGAAAAAGTAATTGAACAACAAAATATTTATTTTCATAGCACTGGTAGACTTGCTATACGCTACGAGTTGTCATGGTGTTATTAAAGGACTGAATTCTGATATCTTCCTTTGATTCTTATTTTTTTATTTTCCGTAAATTATACACGTATTTAATAAAATATACATTTAAGTTGATTTATCCAAACGGGAACCCCCACGGTCTTGGGATCTAAGTTCTTGATACAGGGTGTTTCAAAAAAAGGTAATCCAACTTTTACTTGCT
Organism: Xenia sp. Carnegie-2017; assembly: GCF_021976095.1. Lineage (NCBI taxonomy): Eukaryota > Metazoa > Cnidaria > Anthozoa > Malacalcyonacea > Xeniidae > Xenia > Xenia sp. Carnegie-2017. Next base: position 20,778,689 of record NW_025813526.1, read on the forward strand.
GATGTGTGTAAATTACTGAATAAATAACTGTAGTTTTAAATATTTAAAAAAAGAGTTCTAGGTTCTAGCTATGGAATGCTATGTTGTTTGTTGCGATTTCGAAGGAAAATGAGTGAAATGCAAGCGCGTTGAAAAATTTGGTCAAAGTCGCATTTATTCACCTTTGAGCATTTTTCCATCAACATGCAAGGTGCTTTGCTGGTTTGTTGACTGACTATCCCATATTTCATGGTGATGTCTCATTTTTCAACCTTGACATTATTTGAAATTATCTGACATTTACAAATTCCATGATTTAGCACAAATTGATCGTTAAGGAGCCTTAATTAAACGTAGTTAAATACATAACAAATTAATAACTACATACGTATAATATAGAAGCTACATTGCATTAAAAATCCCGGTCAAGAAACTTATTTTAATTACATTTATACCTCCTAGCGTGGAGATCAATCATTGCCGCTGAATCATGCGAAATTTTAAATTATCGGCTAATTTCAAAGATGACCAGTTCTTTGCAAAGATCATCAAGTGTACGCTCGCTACGCTGAAATCGATCGAGGTGTTTAACTACACTGTGAAGCATTTGAAAGAAATAAAAGCATAGAGCACTGTTTTACCCGCTGTTAATCAAGTTGTACAAGATTTTGAAACGCTTAATTAGCATTAAATCTGTTTCTATATCTCAAATATAATACACTTTAATAATTATTTTAAACATTGATTTGTTTTATCTTTCGTCATTGACTTCAATTTTCGTCGATCAAAACAATAGTTGACTTGAAGTGTGATTTTATTGTCTTTTTTGTGTCATCTCCATCCTAACCATAAAATATTTCTGAATTATTCTAAAGATAACAACATCGCAATGAAGACATAATTGAATTCATCTCTTGGCATAGGAAAAGGTTAAACTCTAATCTCTTGGTTTATTAAAAATTAAAAGAAAATCCGTACATGCATTAATTTTATGAATGGCTTCGAATATTACTTTTGACATAAAAATAAGTCGAAGTTACAAAAAGTACAATTTTTGTGCTTTTTGGAATTTGATGCCACTTTTAAGTATGTATGGAGTTTGATTCATTCATTTTTTACCATTTTCGCGCATTATTTTGAACATAAACGACGCAGCATTAATTAAAATGGATTCAGATTAAGACTGTCTATTTCTGTGCCAAGGTATTTATAAACTTCCTTTATATTGTAAGTTCTCATCATCTAACTAAAGGATTGTATCACATTAGCCAAGTCGTTGAGATATATTAGGAATAACAAAGGGCCCAGAATAGAAATCTGTGGGTTTCCTGTGAGACTTTCCTCTTCCTGTGATATAACTCTTAATATTATAAAGTGAATATATAACTAAAGAGAGACGCAAAGGTATAGAAACTGAGGTAGACCCAAAGGTGGACAAAAACATAGACAAAAAGGTAGAAACAAAGGTAGACAAAACATAGACAAAAAGGTAACACAAATAAAGGCAAAAAGATATACAAAAAGATAAACGAAAGATTGACAAAAAGACGAAGACTAATGGAAACAAAAAGGTAGACACAAAAGTAGACGTAAAGATTAAAGTCGGACAAAAACTTTACAATGTGCAAGGATTGTCGTTTCACAAAAAGATAAATTACTATTTTTTTCATTTGATTTTAGACATTTGGACCAACAAACTGAAAACAGATAAACTTGTTTCGGAAGGAAAAAAAATGGACGATATTAACCATCGTATCTAGGTAATTTTCAGGCTATCTCACAAACATCCTCAGTTTCATGTCGACGACGGCAAGCACAGAGGCAAGATTGACCATTTCTTACAACTGTGCATGTCGCACACAGCATTGAAAATATTAACTGCAGTAAGAAAATTAGGATTTTATAATTTGTTTTTTTTTTGATAAAGATAAATTTTTTATCCCACAAGATTTTCACATTAAAAAATGTCGAAATTTGGGCGTTTGATAATGGCGTAATTTTATTCATCTGTAAAGAAAATGAAATTGTGTAAAGTTACAATAGGTAATTTAAACTCCTGAGATAAACACAACTTTCTCATGGGTTTATTTTGTTGCTGTAAAAATCTTACCATCATAAATCGTTGGTTGAAAGTGACTTGTCTTTCGATCAATTGTCGAGACGAGAATCGTGATCTAAGAAAGAAAAATGCTCAGGAAAACGTTTTAAAACAGCCAAAGGCCAATAAACTGCATTTGACTTGGAGACACTGTAGATTGAAACGTCGCTAAAGAACAAAATCTTTTGATTTCCCATTCATAGCTTGCCATGTAAACGGAATAGTGGACTCACAATATATATACGTCTTGTAAAATTACTGTCAAAAACGATGAAGGAGGAAAAGATACTTACCATCTTAATATTTCCTCAGTTATAAAGCAGTTCAGACGAAGTAGAATATCAATTCGTAAATAGCTCAGCCTCAAGGGAATGGTGAACAAAAGCCAAATACGTTTTCATCGTGGTCAATAATCAATTTCTTTATTTATATAAGTCCGCCATCATGGTGAATTAAAACCACCAACATTTGTTCTGTTCTCGATCGCATTAACAGAAAAATGTTCACGTCTAAAACAAAGCAAAGAATTAACATTAACAAAAACGAAAACTTTATAAGAAGACGTATATTTAGGTCACACATTTTGCATAAAGATATTAATGTCGTTTACATTTCACACTTCAATCAAAGAGAGAGAAAGAAAATCAAAAATCACATTTACGTACCTGAACATGTTATCGAAAAAGTCAAAGATATATTTCGATTTCGGCAAATATTCTTCGTGTATGTAGGAATGCAGAGATTTAAATAACGCATTGAAAGTTTGAGTTGATCTTAAAATATGCCCCAAGTTGCGGAAAGCATGTGTTTTCTGATTGATCAGTTCTTAGGTGTACTTAATTCTACACGATACAAAAGTAAAAATGTTTTGTTAATTGCATCTCATTTCTTTTATTTTTATGAGCGAACGTTATAATTCTTTATGTCGTTGTAAGAGGTCCGTTTTAAACGTCGCATTTTACATGAACCAAATCCATTAAAAACAAAAGAAAATGAGAAAAAAATCCTCGATATCTTTTGTTCATGCATTCTGCTCATGTAAAATTCGACGTTTCAAACAGGCCTAAGATATTATGGCAAATTATTTACCATCCAGTCATAGTGGACTTTGCTCTAAATTTGACAATTTACAAGGTGTAAATACTGTAAAATCAACTCTAAAATCTCGCAAAAAACTTTTTCTCAATAACCAATGAACGAAAACGGTCACTTTCAATTATTCGTTGGAAATGGGCTCTTGGTAGATAAATGAAAAATGTGCCACAGGAAAACAAATAGTAAAATATCTTCGCAAAGTGAAAGTTTTAATGAGAAAAACATGTTATTTTATCATTATGAAAATGTTATCTATGTTCTTTTCACATGCTTTCCTTGACTTTGAAAAATGTTCAAAAAACAATAATTTTACATGGGTAAACAAAGAAATTGTTCCCGTGAGATGAAACGTAAAATGTAAAATTTACCTTCCATATTTACTAAATGATGTTTGTCGAACGGCTGCTGTACATTTAGGATGAGAGAGAACTTTCTGCCTGCGTGGAAATTAAACAAATAAAATTGCATTAAGATGATGTATGTTGTTACCATTGAACATGGAACGCTACCTCAAGCAAATAATTAAAGCCAAATCTTACATCCAGACACGCGAGATTACACGCAGACACGCGTGTTTAGTGTTTCGAGATTCTCTCGCGGAGTGAAAATTGATTGACTACACATGTCCCCTGGAGTCCTCGTCATCACCAGGACCATCCACTTGAGGCATAGGTAAAGGTGGTTTCCAGTCCATTTCCTCATCATCCTCCGAACTGCAAGTGAAGAAGATAGCCACTCAAAACTTTAGAGAAGATTCATTATTTTTCATTTAAGATGTTTACAGTGTTTGAACAGGATTATGAAAAGCAAGGAGAACTTTGGGAGAACTCCATCAGTGATGACCAGAGTCAAAGGCTGGCACCTGCTCCAAAGTTCTCACAAACGTCTCCGAGGTTTGCATAAGCCTGTGTAAACACGAAAAACATCTTTTACTTCTTTTATAAAACAACGATAATACAAAACGGAAAAATTTAAAACAAATGTTTTCGTTTTTCCTGTAACATGTATCCTTGATTGATTTGGAAATTCTCTTTGATTGATTTTGATTGATTGAGCTCAGATAGGTTCGCTCAAGCCAAGTTAGCTAATGTTAACTCAACTATAGACAAATCAACGCACGCATTTTTATTTTTTTATTTTATAAACAAAAATGGATACTTTTACCTTTGGGAATCATGTTCCTCTTCATTCTCTTTCCAAAATGGCTGTGACATTAATATTGATTCTTTATCTTCATCAATATCTTCATCATGTTCATCATCACTACCTTCTCAATAAACAATAAAATAAAAGATTGATTAAAAACTTCATACAAGACATATTTTACTAAACACAAATGGAACTGTACACAATCACCATTGATATCCATGTCTAATTATGGTAGTTTTTATCTCAATACAATATTCATATAATGGAATGTTCATTCTTACTTTGTGAGCCTGCAATATGAGAACATTCATGCAGCAGTGTTTCATTGTCATCCTTATCCAAACTCATTAAAATCTCCACCAATTCTTTATCCAACTCTCCAGCTAAATAAATGTTTTACATTTATAAAAATTTAAGCCCTTGAGAGAAAAAGAATTATTTTGGTGAATAACACATAAATTGCTGGCCTGGCTGGCTTGTAGTACATCTATAACTGACTGATCAACAACTGGACTATACACATCCACATCTAAAATAGAAGAAAATAGAAATACTTTATTGTATAAGTCTAACTTGAAATAAGTTAAATAAAATTCATCAAAACCTTGGTTTATTGTTGCTTCACACTGTGGTTGCTTGTTTTGTGACAAAATACTTTGAGAAAATTTTTTAAAGTCTTCGGATGAAAGAAATTTTTCCATTGTCTCCAACTCACTTTGACTGCAAGTTTATTTGAAATTTATAAAAACATAAAGTTAAATCATTAAACATCACAAGATCAAATCTTACATCACTTTGTTTCTTTCATCAATAATTTCTTTGATTTTTTCTTTAAATTCTTTCTCAAGATTCAATACAGGTGTTTCAACACAATCTAACGGCAAAAAAGTCGAATCTTTATGTGTAGTGTGAACTGTAAAGTAAACAAAAATTAATGAAGGAAAATTTGAACACATCTCATCTAGATGTGAAAACATCAATCAAGACTACCCCCAACAGTCCTTCTCAATACTGTAGTATCCTTTATGATCAACATCAACAAACATGCAGCTATACTTCCACAATGTGTTCAAACCATTCACTTTATTGACAAAATGTTTTGCACATGAAATTTACAGCTATAATCCATAATGAAATGTTTTTATTGGGCACCTGAGATCTGATGTATAATTATAGTAAAGTGGGCACCTATACATGCAAATGTTGCATCTCTGATGTCGGTAGAAAAGTTAGCCCATTTTTTACTCCTATGTACAATACAAATATTGCTTCATTCAATTACTTTGAAAAACAATAAATGAGATTAATTTCTAAAGATATAAACAACAAACTTTGCAGGCCTTGCCCCCTGTCTGGTGCACAGTTTACAAAATAACTTCTCCAGTCTGGGTTATAACAATCAAAGACGTGTTTTTCCTCATTAATAATAAAAAACAATAATTACAGGTAGAATATAAGGAGCATGAGCTTCGTGTGGTTGAAATGACTTGTTCAATATAGCTCCATTCTGAAGAAGATCAACAAGTCTGAAAAAAATGAAAAATTTTGATGTCGTTTTATGTTAGAACAACATGAAAAATATATCTTACTTGGGAATTATTCTTGGATTGTACAACTCCATCTTAATAAACTCTTCTTCGTTCTCATGATAACCATAAAATGGTCTAAAAAATAAAATCATTTTGGGTGAATAATATTGAAACGTTGTTGGGTCGAAAATAGAAGATTTTGTATTGTGAGGTAAAGAAGAGAGTAAAAGAGATTTAATAATAGTAAGCTTTGTCAACATGAGGAGAAAACAAGGAAAATAAAACTTACATTTTCTTAACAATTTCAGTTTTATGAACATATTTCATAGAAGATGATGTTCTACAGAACGCAACTTGAACAGCAAAGTCTGCACTTGTCGTAAATTGTTTCAGATATTTATCTGTGGGTTTAGTTCCATCGTAAGGTATGTATAAGTAAGGAAATACTTGATGAATATGAACACAAGTTTTCTGTCCACCAGGAGTTGAGCCAAATATCCTCAAAACTGGAACACGGTTAACATTCCCCTCGCGAAATTTAGAAAACAAAATATTTAAGCCATCTATAGTTTTTCCCACGTAAAAATCTGCATCTACAATCCCAACAGAAAACATTCTGTTGTTCCAAGTAAGAAAAATATCGTCAATTAAAATTTTGAATGACGAAAGACGAGAGTTGATCCGCCATATTTGTTATAGATTATAGATTAGCCAATCAAAGATTTTATAAGCAAACCCTTATACCAAATCAACGTAATTATTTTTTGGGATTAGATTGGATAAAGGCCTCCCTCTAATCTCTAAGTTAACACTGTCCTCAAACAAACGCTGCAATTAAAAGTCGGGGGGGGAGCTTACCAAGCTAAAGCATGTATGCCCACAATCTGAACGGCCCACTTTTCGTAGTTATTGTAAAGAAAAATCCGACATTATAAGTGATAAAATTATGCTTTTGGTTAAAACTCATTTGAACATTTTATTTATTGACATGTCACCAAGGAGAATAAATTTATCATCACAATATCACGACATCCTCACAATTTTGATAGAGGCACTGCTATTTAAGACACTAAATTTACCTCAGTAATGCTGTAATTACTTTGAAAGTCGTCCTTACTAAACTAGGTGAAATTTTCTGACAAAGCAATTTTAAAATTAAATCCAAGGATTTTGGCAGCAGCTTTGATTAAGTAAACAATAAAAATGATATTTTTCCTGTCGCAAATAACTTTCAGAATTATGGAAAATCACACTTTAGAAACACTGGTAATCGTTATTGACGAACTCCAGATTTAGAAATTTTCCAAGGGTGAGCAAGACTTTCAAGGGTGAGCATGACTTTATAGACCTCGCTAGAAAGGCTCACGCGTTTGGCGTAAGAAAATATGCTCCCCAGAAGTTCATGTCTTTCTTCATGTCTAACTACGACACTGCATGTAAAGGATTTCCGCTTTCGTTGAGCAAAATAGTGTCCGCATCTTGATGTTTTTGGTCCCGTACACCCATGTCAATACTGAAAATTAATAATAGTTAAATGTGTACAACATTTATGAGTTGATTGAGTTGAACTGAAATTGAATTTGCAATAAAATTTCTAAATCAATCCCTGTCGTATATATTTCAATTATAGCTAAAATATAAAATTTGCTCATCTCATTTTATCGTCTCGCTGTTATGAACAAAATTCAGGGGCGGATCTAGGATTTTTCAAACATCAGTCATAAAACGTCGGAGGCGCTCTGCACCTAGGGGGGTCTGAGGCATTCTCCCCTGAGAAATTTTGAATTTTAGATCCTTGAAAATGCCATTTTCAGCGTTTTAGAGCAATACAAAATGTATTTTGTGGGCATCGTTTTTGCGTAAAAACAAAAAATTTTGCTTACGTTTTTTTCAAAAAAAAATGAAGTGAACAATACTTGAATGTTTTGCCAAATATTTAGGCTCATTATCATGCCAAATATATGGCTCATTAGCATGTCTAGGAACGTAAAATTTATTTTACAATAATGCTATTCAAAAACAGATATAGTTTTTAAAAATTTCTACCAAGTTTTCAGGCATAGACCCCCCTAGAGACACCCATTCAAACCTCTATGTAATGAGTTAAGTTAGAAATTTGGTACTACAAGTGACAGTTCATAGATATAGAAAAGCTCAGACTTCAAACCATGCAAGTTTATTGTAACCCTTTACCCATCTCCACATCAGTGCCAGCAAATTCACTTTTGAGAAAAACTCAAAAAATTTTTTTCTGCCAAAGATTAAGCAAAAATTATCAGAGTGAAAATTTACAGTTAAGGACAGCTTAATGCCATAAATTTTTATTAGGCATTTCTTTTGACTATTATCTTCTGTAAGTATATGCAAGGTGTGCTATATAGCAATCACTAGTAGCATTGTATTTGCAAATACAAACAGAATGTAACCAACATGTCTTTAATTATATAATTACATGAATGTTAAAATTGGTTCATGTGTCATGCTTACTGGTTATGATAAATATCTTTTCATATGATCAAAGCTCGTTTAAATGTAAATCTGAAATAATTTAGTTTAGAAATTATAATGATCATCAAAAAATTACCTAGTGATCATGAAAAATACTTTGCTGTTTTGCCAAATTTCAAGGTTTATCTGCATACATAGAAAGACATTTTTACTTCATAGAAAATGCTTTTCATACATCAATAGCCCTTTGGAATTTATGGCAGACAATCTGGTATGAGGCGTAGATTAACACACCTTTACATCTCTACATGAGGTGTTCAGTTAGAAAAGGGACAATATGTGACATGGGACAACATTTCATGTATGTGAAATACTCAGGTTTAATACCATTCCAGTCAAATTGTCAAAATAAAAAGCTTCTTGGATCAGAAGACTCAAAATCACAGGTTATAGTAAACAGCTTCTCATGTAATCAATGTTAGTTTTCTCAAATCTTAAACAATATGTAGTATCACTGTCCAATGATTGAATGATCAATGATCATAAACTGAAAAGCCCCAAACATTTGTTTATGATAAAGTAAATAATAGTATGGCGCCTTATGGCTACAGATTTTTTGTCTATTGAAATATATTTGCAGGAATGTAGGATTTCGCTGCCATACAACGGCCACGATTCCCCAAGCACTAAAGAAATCATAGCTTAAGGTCCTTCGGCAACAACAATTTTAGAAGCATCAATCTCACTAGTTCGTGCTTCAAATTGACCGTGACCCATTGTAAGAAGTATTTTCGTACGTGAACGTGTTTTCTCGGCTTATGTTCCGACTCTGTAACAAGTTTTCAAGATACTTAAGCTTGGTGGCAAGCGGCAATGTTATCCTGGCATCAGTGTTATCAAATACTTGGACAAGACTTTGTTCGAAACTTCGAATCATAGTAATCATGCAGTTTTGGTCCGGAAAGATTTGTGTTCAAGATTTGTAATAATTTAATGGTAGTGAGTGGTTTATGCCCCCCAATTTAATCCAAGTATGATATTTTTTATTCTGAAAGATCACAAAATTTTCTTGCTCAGCAGAAATGACAGACTTTTACTTTTAGTTATTGAAATATGCAATGATTTGACCAAGATGCATTTGACCTTAAACGTTTTATTCCTTTATATGAAGTTATTTCGCCTTTATCACTTTATAAAGTATTAAAGTTTATTTCTAATAAAGTTTGTTAGGGATTCTGCTGAAAATTTTGGTGAAGCATTTCTTTAAAATGAATATATTATTTCTATAATATATTCTGTTGTTGAAGAACAGTCTGTTTGCTATAAATGCTACTGTTTGTAGTCTTTTATACAGCATATGAGTCTGATCCAATCTTTAATTTAGCAAAGAGTTAAATTTATTGGTTGAGGAATGACAAAACTTCTATATGTGTTTAATGATCAAACAGGGGTGTGTTGGAGGGAGCTCAGCCCCGTTTGTTCAAATTCTATGCCTTGTATTGCCAGTGAAATATATATATCAAAAAGCTAGCAGCACCTAAATATATATCAGAAAGCCGGCAATATTTTAATATATATGAGAAAGGCAGCAACAGTTGTAATACAACAAACAAACAACATTTGTATACCGGCCAGTATTAATCCCCGCGAGGGGGTTGACCGGTCCATGAATTTTTCTACGCCAAACGTCTCTATCTCTCGCCATATCTCTCGCTATACCCATCGCCTTCATATCACTGTTCACAGCATCCATCCATCTCTTTCTCGGTCTACCTCGTTTGCGGACTCTATCAACATTCATATGCAACGTTGTACGAATTTCAGCACTTTCTTCCCTCCTTTCCACATGCCCAAACCACCTCAAACGCTGGCGCCTTACCCAATTCTCGATACACTCAACACCAACTCTTTCTCTAATCTCTTCACTTCGAATCCTATCCATCAACGTTACACCACACATCATCCTAAGCATTCTCCTTTCCGTCGACGCCAATCTTCTCAGTTCCTCTGCTTTCGGCGCCCAACACTCTGCTCCATATCCCAAAACACTTCTAACACATGCCTTGTACAATTCTCCCTTCTGCTTCAACGAAGTCGACTTTCCGCACAACATTCCCGACAACTCTAAACTCCACCACGCTGCTTGAACTCTGTTCCTCACCGCTTGCTCGCACCCTCCACCATCATTTAACACATTGCCCAGATATTTAAACTCCGATACACCTTCCAAACTCACGTCACCCAGTTCAAACCGTTCAATCGCGAATCGCCCACCACTTCGACACGTCCCGCACTCAAAATCAGTTACTCTTGTCAATGCACCACGGACACCTGAACATCTTCCATGAACCACTTACTGCATTTCCACACATTATCGAATTCACTCCAACTCTTTTCCCACACACCACATGGCCATTTATCACTGTCCTTCACCTCCACCTGCCTCGAGCATCTCATGCCCTTCGTCTTTGCCTCATTCACTTTCAGTCCCTTGACTTCTATTGCCGTTTTCCATTCTCGGTACCATTCCATGACTTTCTGCTTCGACTCCGCCACCAAGACAATGTCATCTGCATACAACAAACACCAGCATCCTTCTTTTCTTCTCACTTCCTCTGTCAGTACATCCATCACACAAGCAAACAGTAACGGCGACAAGACTGAACCTTGATGAACACCAACTTTTACCTCAAAAACACCAGATCTAACACCTTCCTCCGTAACCACCGCCTCTACACCTTCATAAGTCTCCATAACTGCCCGAACCATATTCTCTGTCACACCTTTCTTACGCAGCGCGTACTCGATCACCTTTCTCGGAACTCTATCAAACGCCTTCTCCAAATCTACAAACACCATATACAATTCTCTGTCCTTCTCCAAAAATTTCTCCTGCAGCTGCCTCAACACAAAACACGCATCCGTCGTTCCTCTCCCCGGTATGAATCCATACTGCTCTTCCCCCATCCGAACAACTTCTCTCAACCTTCTTTCAAACACTCTCTCTACTATCTTCAACGCATGCTCCATCAGCTTAATAGTCCTGTAATTCCCACATACCGTCGCTGCTCCTTTTCCTTTGTACAGCGGGACCACTAGACTCTTTCTCCATGTACTCGGCATCTTTGAGCCCCTCAAAACCTCGTTCGCTACATTACACAACTCTCACGCATAGTTCATTGTCCAACATTTCGCTACCCACTTCACTCGGTCCCTCGCCTTTCCTTTCTTCATCTTGCCGCCGCCTCATCAACAGTCACTGTTTCCCACGGCCCCAAAACTTCATCCGCTTCAACTTCTCCATTCCACTCATTCTCTACATTCATCAAACGGTCACAGTACGCCCTCCACACTTCTAACCTGTCTTCCAATAACACCTTCAACTCCCCATCGTGGTTCTGCACGCCGAGCACCAAAATATCGTTCTCCTTCTTGTTCCTTCTAGCCGTTCTAAACAACGCTTTTCGTCCATTCTCCTGCATTTTACGAGGCTCTTTCTGATGCTTTCATCTTTTTTCTTGAACCGGATGTAATCGATCCTATCTGCTTCAGTCCGCGACTTTCTCCACCTTTAAATGCAACTTTCGCGCCAATCACTTCGCTGACTCGTTGATCCCACCACCATGCCTGTTCTTCTACTACACCGCCTTTATTTCATATCTCCGCTGCCTTTAACACCCTTTCCAGCACGTCCATCGCTCCTCCCGTCTCACCTCAACATTCAATGTCGCAATTTCGTCACGGAAACACTGCTTCCTTCATTCGATCGTAATTCCATAGCCTGCCTGCCTTTACCCTCAACCTTTCTCCTCTTCACCTTCCTGATTTTCCAGTCCATGACCAGCAGCTTGTGCTGGTCACATTCTTCTCCTGCAATTACTTTTGCATCCTTCACGTTTTCCTCTCTTCTTCATTCACCAGTATATAATCCACCACCGTCCTACTGTCACCAGATTCATACGTCGCTTTTCCTTTATAAAGCACGTATTCACTACCACCATCCCACAACTGCTTAACCCAATATCGCCTCGCCTTCAGCATTCATATCACCAACTCCAAAACCTCCATGCGCACAGTATCCTTTTCTTACGCTTCCCACATGACCCTTCCAATCACCAAGCATCACACATCGCCCTCTAATGTCTGCTCTCACTGCATACACGCTGTCGTAGAACTTTTCCTTCTCCTCCGCACTTCGTCCAACCTGCGGAGCATACACCACAACGAAACTCACAACTTCGGCCTCAATAACTACATCAACTCTCAGGACTCTGTCCGAAACTCTCTTCACTGCTACAACCGACTTCGCCCGATCCTCTCTTATCGCGAAGCCAACACCATTCGTGCCACTTCCGTTTCCCTTCCAAAACCACTTAAATCTCGCTCCATTATTTTCACCCTTTATGACTCTCGTACCTTCACCTTTAAACCTTACCTCCTGAAACCCACACACATCAACTTTCCTTCTCTTCAACATGTCCGCCACTTCTGCACTCCTTCCCTTCATTATCTCAACGTTCACTGTGCCTACCCGAAGGGTGACACTTCCACCAACATTCGATCCGGAGTTTCTTCGCACCCCCTGCCCACTGAAGGGCTGCCGGGGACTGGGGGCCATATCTGCTTTTCCAAAGTTCATGAATTTCGTTGGAGCAAAAGTTTTACGGTAGGATGCCCTTCCTTACACCAACCCCTTTTAGTCGTCTTTTACGACACGCAGAGGATACGTTGGCGCAATTCTAAGCCGGCAACCACACGGCAGTTGTAATATACATTAAAAAGCCCAAATAGCTGAAATTATTGAGATATGCCTCTGTGATCTTATAAACCAAAACCTGCAATTAAAATATCAACAAGTCTAGAAGAGAAGTAATGTTCTACTTTGAGCTACAGAAGTAGGGTACATTTGTACAATTCAATACCAAAAATATATTGTACTCAGCTGTTTCAGTGAATATCCTAATTATAATTACTTCATTTTTAAATGATGAACTAAAAATACAAAATACAACATGGAAAATCATAAGAGTTTCTGTGATTTGGTGTAGTTGTTTTAGTATGGAAGTGGCTGAGAATTGAGAGGTTTGTAGATTGACCAATTTCAGAACACAATGAGAAATCATCTTCGATTAAAAAACAAGCTTGGAGTAAGAAAACTATTGAAACTGCATCAGCACGAATTTTGCAATGTTATTTGGCCCAAAAATGTTTCTCTACTTGAGTCAGTTAATTGAACCTTATATCAAAAGCAGTTCAGCACAACAATCACCATACGCAATCAAATTTCGTAATTTCGACGTAAAGGCATTTCTTTCATTTTTTTCGTAATCCTCGATTTATACGATATGTAATGACATTTAGTTGCCTTCAACAATCAGTTATTACACACTTATCCATAAAAAAACGCAATATTATCTCAAAATACTGTATTACTAGCAGCAATTGCTATATAAACACTAGCTAAAATTTCAAAACTAGGAACCAATTGGCGGAAATTGATCAGGTGATCAATATTGCCCAATCAACGTAAGCTAAACGGATAACAATAGATGTCCCAACTCTTATACTATAGAGCAGGGGTCTCCAAACTTTACAGCCAGAGGGCCACATGAACTTTCATCCAGCATGTTGAGGGCCGAAGAATATAAAAAATTTCCACTTTATCCTTCAGCTTTTAAATTTCGCAATGTGCTTGAAACGGAAGTAGGAAGTTGGGAGAAAATTGACGTAAGCCACTCTTGCTAGTTGGCTTGCGACATGACGTGACTTTCTGCACAAAGTTTATTTTGTTTAATAATAATATTATTTTTCTTAAGTGCTTCTGCGGGCCGGATTGAGAGACCCAACGGGCCGCATCTGGCCCGCGGGCCTGGAGACCCCTGCTATAGAGGGCTCTGTTTAATACGCGTATCAAAACCAGAGTTCGCCGACTGTCAACATTTTTGAAACGAATTCGTACTACGTTTGATTTGAACCAATGAAATAACAAGTTTTCTACTCAAGTTGGCTTTTTTTTTTCAAAATGGAGTCGTTTGAGGAATGGCAAGACAATATAAACGAATTCTCCAGAGAAAAAGAAAACTCAGAGGCATCTGTGGCGGAATCTTTCAATAGAAGTAACATCGAATCTACTGCTCGCGCTATAAATGTACAAGAACCTCCATTTTTGATTAACTTAATCGAAGAAGTGCGAAAGTACCCTTGCATCTGGAACGTTTCGTCAAAGTTGCATAAAGACAAACCAAGGAAACTGGAAGCATTGCGACGAATTTCTGCTGCTTTGTGTGTACCTGGTATGTTATCTTAACAATATACATTGCTTAACAATATACATTTATGTAGTCACTACAGTTCTTGGTCCAGCTTTTGCAATTGAAGTGTGTCCTACATTTACTATTGAGTGTGAAAATTGTATTGCTATTAACTGCCACTTGTTGGGTATAAATTTATGTCTATTTAAATGTGTTTGATTAGAAATATCTAGTTATGTGGGTTTTGCTTTATTTTATTCAATACTTCAGTTTACAAAACTTATACAACAGAGCCGTTATGAGTAAAAATAAGCAAGCAGTACATATTACACCTTCTATTTATTAAAACATTATATTATTCAAATGTGATACTCACCCATGCAATTATCACAGTGACATGACACTGATCATCAAAATGCCAGTTAATTAAGAAATGATAGTATTAAATGAGCTTTATATGGAAGCTGATATTCATGGATAAGAATAAATATGTCCATTTTGCAACATTCCAGATTAAATTTAGTGTAGCTCACTATTTTTTTCTGCATTGTACCTGTAACCATCCTTATATTGCAATTTCCTTATGATACTCTTCTTACATTTTGTATATGGTGCAAACCATTCACATCCTAAGAAGGTCTTGTCTGGTGTTAGACTGTAAGAAATACTTGTGCATTCCTTCTTATTGGTGTTAAAACTAAGTCAATTGGCATGGGCCATAGCTAGAGAACTAAATTGGGAGAGGGGAGGTTTGTTTTTTCATATATTTATTTGAGCTTGAGTGATTTCTTTAGAAAGCTAAATCATTTTCAAAAGAAATCAGTCTGACTCTACTGAATATAAGAATAAAGACACCTCCTCCCCATTTATTGTTTCAGCTATGGCTCTGCAATTGGCTACTAAACAACTATGTTTATGAAGGGTATAACATCTTCTAACAAATGCACTGAACAAAGTTTGATATACAGGTTTTTATTTTTCTAAATCTAGAGAATGTAGTTTGTAAAGAGTTTGACAGGCTGAAGGATAATTATAGAAGATGCATTAAAAAGCGAGAGTTGGCGACACGATCAGGGAGTGGGGCAAGTAAGAAATTGCCAACTTGTGAATATTTCGTTGAGTTGTCCTTTTTGCATGATGTGATGACTGGATGAAAAACTGAAACCAACATCCCAATTGAAATTGCCGAGAATCCTGATGTGCTCTCCACTGATGAGGATAGACCATTTACATCATTTTCACCAATCACTGTGGACAATTCCCATGCAAAACTAGAAATTTCAGACTCAAAACCTCTTCAAAGACTTGGAAAAGGCGATCAGATCAGATTGACGATCTTTTGGCCTTAAGCCTTGCCAATGATATAGCATATGCTAAAATGGTGATTCAAAAAGACAACTAACCCAGAAGACCAGGACATTCTTTTCTGTTCCAGTTTGGTTACTACCTTTAGGAATTTGACTGGAAAGAAAAACAAATTGGCTAAGATCAAAGTATTGCAAGTTCTTGCTGAGTTTGAAGATGATGACGAAATGTAACAGAATGTTTTTCCATAAACTTTTCAAGAAATTTATTGTTACAAATAACTTTACGTTTGCATGCGTTAACTACCACGTTATGTTATAAAAACAGTGACAAAACTAATAAATGATTCTTTGATTTAGTTAATCGTCGTTTTGAAAACAATCTACTGTAGCATGTACTGCGTTCCACTGCCAGCGTACTTGTCCTTTTGGGGACATGAAGTAGTTTTTAAAATTTTCTCTAACAAGCTTTGCATCACGAGAGTAGTTATTTGACCCAGCGTTGCTGACATCTCTTAAACCCTCATCTGATTGTGTCACTTTTCTCCATTCTCCAAGCTCTCTTCCGTTTTCTGTGTCGTTGTCCACGAAACCAGCTGGACAGTACTTTGTGCTGTGCGAAAAAGACCTTTCAGCCATAAGATAATTGTGCAGTGCGATTACTGCTTTTGTAACTTGAATAACCATTTCAACTCTGGCGTGAATTGGTCGACGAAATACCCGAAATCGTGCTGCTACAATTCCAAACGCATTTTCAATTACCCTCCTCGCTCGAGACAACCGATAATTGAATACCCGCTCAGATATTCCCAAGGCTTGTCTAGGGTACGGTTTCATGATATTTTGCTGTAACTGAAACGCCTCATCTGCCACTATGACAAATGGATAGCATTTTTGAGTGGAAGGAAATGCCTCGGGCCTAGGGATGCCTAAACTGTTTTTCTTAATTGATTCACCCATTGTACTGTAAGAAAATACACCACCGTCACTATTCCGTCCTGAGTCACCAATATCAATGTTATAATTAAAGAACATCGATCCAGAGTTAGCTGGTGCCTGCATCACGACGTGTTTTCCATCAAGCGCACCAATGCAGTGTGGAAAATTCCATTTAATTTCAAACCCCTGTGCTATGCACTTCCACTCTGCCTCATTGCTTGGACATTTCATGAATACCAATGACAGTACTTTCCACAGTGCTTCACATGTTGAAAAGATGATTCGTCCAACAGTGGTTGGGCTCATTCGAAAGTTCATCCCTATGGTTGTTTGAGAATCTCCTGTAGTTAGATACCTGAGTGTTACACAAAGTCGCTCACTAGGCCCTATACATTCCCGAGTTATGCAAGACTTCTGTATCTCTGGAGCAATCATAGTCAAAAGTTCTTCATATTGAACAGGAGTCATACGAAAATATTTGAAAAAAAATTCTTCATCAAATAAACGTAAATCTTGGACTAATAAATAGAATTCTCCTTTAGTTTTGCGTTCTTGAAATATTTTTCGTACCCATACTGACTTTTTATTTTTATTTCCTTTAGTCATCCTTCTTTTTAACAAGAAAAGAAGAAGTGTGTTTTTACTGACAACCGCCATGTTATGATTATAATCAAAATTCGCGCCATGCTTCGTTTCTGTACGGTTCGTTAAAACCGCCAAAGTGGAGAATGTAACACGTATATGCGTACGATACGCTACGTCGCGTTTTGCTACGTTACGCTACGGTACGGTCGAAGTGGAGATCGGCCTTTAGTTTTCCAGGTATACCCTTATATTGAGGAAAATTACTAATTTTACCGTCTGAAGCTAGACAGTCCATGAGTAAACTGTTGTCCATCTTGGATACACATTGGTCTTGGAGTTCCCTCAAAGTCCTGAAGTTCCCGCGAGGATTGAATTCAGGAAGCTCTTTACCTGCGAAACAAAATAACACTCCAAAATTAAAGGATGAATAACCAACTATCAACGGAAACGATGGAATTGTCATAACACTCTTGGATTAAAGGATAGTTAACCAACTATGAAAAGAAAGGAGGGACATGATAAGACTAAGTCCCCAACTAGCATAGAGAGAGGGGGATTATGATGGAAAGTTAGAAGATAAAGACAAAAAATAACATTGCATTCGACATGGAGGTTTTTGATTTTTAATCTCCAATTTTCATTGCTCATAATATAAGATAAAATTCCATGACAAAATTTCACTAAGACTAAAGTGTACACAACAAAAATAAAAGTAAGAATGGAGAGCTTACCGATAATGAAGACAAATGAAGACGCCGTCCACCGACAACCCTAAAACCATATCATATAAGAAACATTCAGGGACGAATCCAGCCCGTTTTTTTACACCTACAATGCAAACAATTTTGTCAAAGTTGCTAGTTGCTAATTTTCAAAAGAAAAAAAAAATTTGCTGAAAAATTTGCATTGTATAGGCAAATGTCCGGGCTGGTTTCGCCAGTGCAAACATTCAAAATTATTAAAGAGCACGCCATTTTAAAAAATACATTTCAAACATCTTTGCATTTAAACGAAAAGACAAAATAAACAAAAACAATGTCATTTTAAAACAAGAAACTAAATTCCTTACTTCGTTGTTAACGGTAAATCATTGGAATCACTACAAAACGCTTTTTGATGACGAACATGAGGTAGATTGTAAATATGACGTGTTTCTTTAACATAATTTGGTGATGGAGGCATCATTGTTGGTTTCCAAATCTTCAATTCATAACTACCTTCTGCCTGGGATAAGTTGATCTTTTTGATTTTTGAATGGGGTTCTTTTTGGTCTTTATATACTTGGTAAGAACTATCTTTATTAACATATAGTTGATTATAACCATCACTATCCTCAAATACTTGACGACAACCATCATTATCCACAGGAACCTGATTACAACCATCATTATCCACAAAAGCGCCATTAATATGTTCTTTATTGTGTAAATCACACGATATTTCCATGTTAGAAACATCACAAACAACTTCTTCACCCTTTATTACATTATTCTTACTAAAACTTTCCCCAGTCCTTTCTAAATTTAAGTCACTGACCTCGGTAACAACAGAAACTGTACAACTATCAGGACTTCCGAGGTTATTACTCGTACCAGAGGACTGGTGACCGTCAAATGACTCATCAACATTCCATTCAAAGCTTTCCTCATCTGGTGGAAGCCTTAACACCATAGAATTTCCACTAGAGTACCCAGGATGTTTTTCATCGGTCAAACACAAAGATTCTGAAGGTGAATCAATAAGATTTTCACTTTTAGATTCACTACACACAGATCTGTGATCAACATGTTCCAAGTATTGATTAAAATTCTTTTCAGTTTGGTTTGGTGTTAAGTCAAACAAATCATCTTCAAAATCCAATTCAACATTCCTTGAGCAATCTTCCACAACAAAATCATTAAAATCATTATCGTTGCCACTATTTAACGACTCCAATACTGAAGATATAGTGTGAACACGGCGATCTTTAGTTGTTTTTGTTTCAAGAGAGTTGATAAAATCTTTTTTTACGATATCACCGCACGATAAAAACACATTACTTTCGTCGATAAATGTGATTTGAAAATCACTTAATTTCCCACATGATTTGTCAACCTTATCATTCAGTGAAATATTATCCTCAATAAAGCCAGGTTCATCAAAGGACTTCTCAATCCTTTGAAGTTCAAGCTTATCCACATCTATCATACAATCCTCACAAGATACGTTAATAGAGTCAGCGGACGCGTTTTGTAGAAAAGAAGAAAATGAAGGTGTGTTTCCATAACCAGAATGATTTTTCTCAACTAAAGTATTCTTCTCATAGCTTTGCAATGATGTAAATTTATCTTTCATATGTATAAAATCTTCCATATCTTTTAACTCTAAATCTTCATCATTTTTGTTCTTTCCTCCATTAACAACATCTTTAGGATGCTCCGCAAATTTAGACGACGTTTTAAATTTTAAATCTTCAACAGAAATCTTCTCCAGCCGTACGCAAGCATCCATTAAAACTCTTGAAGAATTTTTCCTGTTTCTCATTTTATTGTTTCTTAAATCACAATCTCTGCGTTTTTTATTATCATTCGTCTCACTCCGACAATCGATGACTTTAGCTTTCGTAGATTTTTCTTAGGACGTTCACGCTTCTTCTTTCCTTTAAAATCATCATTATAACCACTATGTTTCTTTGCAATGGCATTATTCTCATTTCCTGTTTTGTCACCTCTGTTTTCTCGCAGTATTGTGAGTTTTCATTGTACTTTTGGACAGCGTTATCCTTACAAAACTTATTTGATTAATCCCAGAACTTTTCACTAAATTCTTGCAAACATTTTCATTTTGAAAAGTTATCAAATCACCACGATATTTTCCGTCCATTTGTAAGACATCTTGAATTGGATTTTTCTCAACAATTGAAGACATTTCCACGTCACGTTTGACATCATTTCTATTCAAGTCAATCGATTTCTTGTCAACAGAGACAGCATCATGACAAGATGAACTATCGTCTTTGGTCACCACTTTTCAGTTTTATTTAAAGTAAACTGTAAACAGGGAGACTTTTCTGATTTTCTTGTTCCTTTCAAATTATTTGTAAAACTATATCCATACAAACAAGATTCTTGTCCTAAAGTTGAAGTTGTGCTCGGGCCATGACTGTCAGGATCAAATAAGTCAGCGAGATTTTCCTTACAAGACACAGAACTAGTTTCCATACATTCAATTGAGCTAACATTTGATTTTTTTGACATAAGTTTGGTTCTCGTCTTCAAATTATTTTTCCCACATTCATTCGCTTCATTTGTGCCAAACGAACTCTGAAATACTTTATTTTTATTAAAATTTTTGATGAAAGTTGCTTTAAAATCATCATCATCGTGATCATCACAGGAGCTTTCGCTTAACCAAAGTTCAAAATCTGACGTTTGAGATCCACTAGAATTGTTCTCAGTACAACGTAAAAGTTCTCTGACATTTCTTGAAACGCCAAGATTACGGAATATCTCATTTCCCTTCTTTAATCCAGACATCTTCTTCTTTCCTTTTGATGTTTTTTTTAAATCATTAGAAACAGTTTCTTTATCCATCATCTTCACGTTTTTCATTGTATTTGTTTTAGAACCCATAGAATAACCCTCCCCAGATCTCCCTCGTTTATTTGATGGATAAAATGAATGGAAATCAGGGAATTCTTCATTAACATTGTTCTTACTTCCTCGAAATGGACTTGTTGGTGCCATCGTTTCTCGACGTTTATTGTCATTCGTCATCATTTGCCGAGAAGAAATGTGTGTGATGTATCAACGTCATTTTGAGTTTTATGACAGCCACCAAACACATTAAGTTGAGCAATTTTTCTTTTTCTTCCACCTCGTTTACATTTCTTTAAATTTTTACTTTTTGATTTTTCTTTACTTTGAAAATCATTGTCGTCGTCATACTCGATTTTCATTTTCCAATTTTTATCCTTAAAACCACGTGATACAGTTGTACACGTGCTACCATGTCCCGCAGAGTCCTCGTCATCACCAGGACCATCCACTTGAGGCATACGTAAAGGTGGTTTCCAGTCCATTTCCTCTTCATCCTCCGAACTACAAGTGAAGAAGATAGCCACTCAAAACTTTAGAGCAGATTGATTGTTTTTCATTTAAGATGTTTACAGAGTTTTCACAGGTTTATAAAAACCAAGGAGACCTATGGGAGAACTTGAGAGCTGATCAGTGCAGAGGCAAGTCAAAGGCTCAAAAGTTCTCACTAAATGTTTGCCTGTATAAGCAATAAAATGTCATTTAATTGTTTAATAAAACAACAGTAGTACAAAACAGACAAATTTAAAACCAAACAAGTGTTTTACAGCTATTTGCAATTAACGTTTGTTAATAGTTTCAAAATTTGACGTTACTAACGTCTAACTCATTGTTGCTAAGGCATACGTGTTAAGTTATGGAAAATGTTGTTTTTATCTAATAAACAACCTTAAAATGTTGAAATTATATAAGTATGGAAAGACGTTTCAAAACGTTAAACTCTATCGTTTGATATAAAACTTTAAATTGGTATTGGTGAGACACAATTTGTCTGTCGTAGACTCGGAGAGCGACACTCTGTAATTTTTTCTGTGGCATGTATTTATGATTGATTTGGAAATTCTCTTTCATTGATTTTAGTTCACTGAGCTCAGATATATTTACACAAGCTAATGGTAACTCAACTGTAGAAAAATCAACGCACACCTTTTATTGTCTTTATTTTATAAACAAAAATGGATACTTTTACCTTTGGGAATCATGTTCCTCTTCATCATCTTTCCAAAATGGCTGTGACATTAATATTGATTCTTTATCTTCATCAATATCTTCATCATGTTCATCATCACTACCTTCTAAAGAAAAAAATAAAATAAAAAAGATTGATTGAAAAACTTCATATAAGACACATTTTACTAAACACAAATAAAACTGTAGCCAATCAACATTGATATCCATATTGAATTATGGTAGTTTTGATCTCATTACAATATTCATATAATGGAGTGTTCATACTTACTTTGTGAGCCCGCAATATGAGAACATTCATGCAGCAGTGTTTCATTGTCATCTTTATCCAAACTCATTAAAATCTCCACCAATTCTTTATCCAACTCTCCAGCTAAATAAATGTCTTATATTAATAAAAATTTGAGCCCTTGAGAGAGAAAGAAGTATTTTCGTTAATAATACATGAATTGCTGGCCTGGCTAACTTGTAGTACATCTATAACTGACTGATCAACAACTGGACTATCCACATCCACATCTAAAACAGAAAAAAAAAATAGAAATATTTTATTGAATGATTATAACTTAAAATAAGTTGGCAAAAATCATCAAAACCTTGGTTTATTGTTGCTTCACACTGCAGTTGCTTGTTTTGTGACAAAATACTTTGAGAAAATCCTTTAAAGTCTTCGGGTGAAAGAGATTTTTCCATTGTCTCCAACTCACTTTGACTGCAAGTTCATTTGAAATTTATAAAAATATAAAGTTAAATCATTAAACATCACAAGATCAAATCTTACATCACTTTATTTCTTTCATCAATAATTTCCTTGATTTTTTCATTAAATTCTTTCTCAAGATTCAATACGGGTGTTTCAACACGATCTAACAACAAAAAAGTTGAATTTTTATGTGTAGTGTTAACTATAAAGTAAACAAAAATTAATAAAGGAAAAGTTGAACACATCTTTAACAGAACATGAAATTTTATGGACTATAAAACAACATCATTCTGAGATGAACATGTCACAGCCGCTGAATGCCATAACAATATAAAATACATGAAATGTATTGTGAGCTATACAATGATGTGACATGTATTTTTTTGTACCTTACCTTGTGAAACAGGAAGAGCAGATTGTGAAGATAGTCCAATATCTCGTCTTCGTTGTCTTTCATCTTCCCACATAGCAGTTATACCAGGATTATGACCAATACAACCTTCATAAACATAATAAACTCATTAAAGATGTATAAACAGCAAAATGAAGACACAAAGATAAGTAAATTTTACTTTCAACATTTATTTGATTCAAGATGTCTTCAGCAACTACATCAACTTCAAGTTCACAACGACTGACTTTTTTCACAGTAGGATCCAGGCATAAATTTCTAAATAATGACAAATAACAAACATTAAAATGATGAATATCAACTGTAAAGATAGCTATCACAAAGAATCATTCCAAAGTTAAACTAATTTTTTAAATATAAATTCTGTAATCTGGATTGAGCATTGACTCTAAATCTTGGGATAAATCATACGCACATGTGTCAAATTTAGGATTAAGGATTTACACAAATCCTTTTTGTTTTCAATTAATCTTCAAGTGTAAAATATATGAATCAGACAAACCTAGGAATAGTGTCTTCATTCCAGTGTTGAAATGAAGGAAAATTGAGAAATGAATTTGGAGATGAACCATGAAGTGGAATTGATTTATTATTAGATGAAAGATTTTTATCTATAAAATTCAATTTGATGGTAAATAATCATTTGTGGTGTTAGATTTTTATAGAATGCTGAAAAAATCAATAATGAAACTTTCCTGTTTTTGAAGAAATTCCTCTAAAATGAACTTTTCTTACATGAAGTAAGTTCATACCATAAAGATTGTAATCAATTAGAAACTAAAATAAAAGATATACTTCAACGAAATTCTTATAATGTAACTTAGTTAAAATCTATAGAAGTTGACCATCCAGGTAGGAAAAGACTAAAGAAGGTCAGTGGCATTAGTGTTGAATGACATTTTAACATTGTTAGCAGTAATCATCTCATCTAGATGTGAAAACATCAATCAAGACTACCCCCAACAGTCCTTCTCAATACTGTAGTATCCTTTATGATCAACATCAACAAACATGCACCTATACTTCCACAATGTGTTCAAACCATTCACTTTATTGACAAAATGTTTTGCACATGAAATTTACAGCTATAATCCATAATGGAATGTTTTTATTGCGCACCTGAGATCTGATGTATAATTATAGCAAAGTGGGCACCTATACATGCAAATGTTGCATCTCTGATGTCGGTAGAAAAGTCAGCCCATTTTTTACTCCTATGTACAATATAAATATTGCTTTAATCAATTACTTTGAAAAACAATGAATGAGATTGATTTCTAAAGAAATAAACAACAAACTTTGCAGGCCTTGCCACCTGTCTGGTGCAAAGTTTACAAACTAACCACTCCAGTCTGGGTTATAACAATCAAAGATGTGTTTTTTCCTAATTAATAATAAAAAACAATAATTACCTGTAGAATATAAGGAACATGAGCTTCGTGTGGTTGAAATGACTTGTTCAATATAGCTCCATTCTGAAGAAGATCAACAAGTCTGAAAAAACTGAAAAAATTTGATGTCGTACTATGTTAGAACAACATGAAAAATATATCTTACTTAGGAATCATTCTTGGATTGTACAACTCCATCTTAATAAACTCTTCTTCGTTCTCATGATAACCATAAAATGGTCTAAAGATAAAATCATTTTGGGTGAATAATATTGAAACGTTATTCGGTCGAAAATACAAGATTTTGCATTGTGATGTAAAGAAAGAGAGTAAAAACATTTAATAATAGTAAGCTTTGTCAACATGAGGAGAAAACAAGGAAAATAACTTACATTTTCTTAACAATTTCAGTTTTATGAACATATTTCATAGAAGATGATGTTCTACCAAACGCAACTTGAACAGCAAAGTCTACACTTGTCGTAAAATGTTTCAGATATTTATCTGTGGGTTTAGTTCCATCGTAAGGTATGTATAAGTAAGGAAATACTTGATGAATATGAACACAAGTTTTCTGTCCACCAGGAGTTGAGCCAATTTTCCTCAAAACTGGAACACGGTTAACATACTACTGTGAAGGTACCACAGGATTCATCCTGACATTCATCCTGACATTCATCCTCACATTCACCACAGGATTCACCACAACATTCAAAATTAGCATAAAGTGTGAAGTTGACACCACATTCATTTTAATGTTATTAAATAACATCAGTTTCAGAAACAAAATAGAAAACCGTATTTTTTGCTACAAAAGCAAAAGATGCACACGTGTTTGGTGCCGTTGTAAAGACCAAGTTATTTAGACAAGGATTATACTATTTTTATTTTGGTCGAAAGTCTTGGAGCAAATCTACAGCCTTTTAAAGACTACTTCCGCTTTTGTCTCTTTACGTTAAATAATTGCGCGATGTTTACAATGCATAAATGTTGACATCTAAAAAGGCCTAATTTTCAAGAAATAAACACGCTGGAAAATACTTGTGTTTGGTAACATCCGAAAGTACGTTTTCTGAGGATTACAAATATGGTTTTATTATCTTGGTCCAAATTCGTGGAGCGAATCTACAGCCGTGCAAAGTCGACTGTGAAGGTACCACAGGATTCAAGATAGTACGGTTTTTATACGGTAAACACGCTACAATTTACTTGTGTTTAGTATCGTCTTAAAGAGCGTGTTCTGAGGATTACAAATATGGTTTTATTATCTTGGTCCAAATTCGTGAAGCGGTTCTACAGCTTTGGAAAGATAGAGCATTTTTGCGTTAATTAATAGGCAAGTTGTCATGTTGCATTATTTCACTAACGTCTAAATATGCCGGGTGTTGGACTAGTTAACACGCTGCAATATACTCGTATTTGGTATCAGATTAAAGATCTTGCTATGAGGATTACAAATATGGTTTTATTATTGTGGTCCAAATTCGTGAAGCGGTTCTACAGCTTTGGAAAGGTAGAGCATTTTTGCGTTAATTAATATTCGCGGTACTTAACTGACATGTTTATATATATCTAATTTTCATGAAGTTAACACGCTACAATTTACTTGTGTTTAGTATCGTCTTAAAGATCTTGTTCTGAGGATTAAAAATATGGTTTTATTATCTTGGTCCAAATTCGTGAAGCGGTTCTACAGCTTTGGAAAGGTGGAGCATTTTTGCGTTAATTAATAGGCAAGTTGTCATGTTGCATTATTTCACTAACGTCTAAATACGCCGGGTGTTGAACTAGTTAACACGCTGCAATATACTCGTATTTGGTATCAGATTAAAGATCTTGCTATGAGGATTACAAATATGTCTTTATTATTGTGGCCGACATTCCAGGAGCGAATCTACAGCTTGAGAAATGTGGAGACGTTTTGCGTTACTTAATATTCGCGGTACTTAACTGACATGTTTATATATATCTAATTTTCATGAAGTTAACACGCTACAATTTACTTGTGTTTAGTATCGTCTTAAAGATCTTGTTCTGAGGATTACAAATATGGTTTTATTATCTTGGTCCAAATTCGTGAAGCGGTTCTACAGCTTTGGAAAGGTGGAGCATTTTGCGTTAATTAATAGGCAAGTTGTCATGTTGCATTATTTCACTAACGTCTAAATATGCCGGGTGTTGGACTAGTTAACACGCTGCAATATACTCGTATTTGGTATCAGATTAAAGATCTTGCTATGAGGATTACAAATATGTCTTTATTATTGTGGACATTCCAGGAGCGAATCTACAGCTTGAGAAATGTCGAGACGTTTTGCGTTAATTAATATTCGCGGTACTTAACTGACATGTTTATATATATCTAATTTTCATGAAGTTAACACGCTACAATTTACTTGTGTTTAGTATCGTCTTAAAGATCTTGTTCTGAGGATTACAAATATGGTTTTATTATCTTGGTCCAAATTCGTGAAGCGGTTCTACAGCTTTGGAAAGGTAGAGCATTTTGCGTTAATTAATAGGCAAGTTGTCATGTTGCATTATTTCACTAACGTCTAAATATGCCGGGTGTTGGACTAGTTAACACGCTGCAATATACTCGTATTTGGTATCAGATTAAAGATCTTGCTATGAGGATTACAAATATGGTTTTATTATTGTGGTCCAAATTCGTGAAGCGGTTCTACAGCTTTGGAAAGGTAGAGCATTTTGCGTTAATTAATATTCGCGGTACTTAACTGACATGTTTATATATATCTAATTTTCATGAAGTTAACACGCTACAATTTACTTGTGTTTAGTATCGTCTTAAAGATCTTGTTCTGAGGATTACAAATATGGTTTTATTATCTTGGTCCAAATTCGTGAAGCGGTTCTACAGCTTTGGAAAGGTGGAGCATTTTGCGTTAATTAATAGGCAAGTTGTCATGTTGCATTATTTCACTAACGTCTAAATATGCCGGGTGTTGAACTAGTTAACACGCTGCAATATACTCGTATTTGGTATCAGATTAAAGATCTTGCTATGAGGATTACAAATATGTCTTTATTATTGTGGCCGACATTCCAGGAGCGAATCTACAGCTTGAGAAATGTGGAGACGTTTTGCGTTACTTAATATTCGCGGTACTTAACTGACATGTTTATATATATCTAATTTTCATGAAGTTAACACGCTACAATTTACTTGTGTTTAGTATCGTCTTAAAGATCTTGTTCTGAGGATTACAAATATGGTTTTATTATCTTGGTCCAAATTCGTGAAGCGGTTCTACAGCTTTGGAAAGGTGGAGCATTTTTGCGTTAATTAATAGGCAAGTTGTCATGTTGCATTATTTCACTAACGTCTAAATATGCCGGGTGTTGGACTAGTTAACACGCTGCAATATACTCGTATTTGGTATCAGATTAAAGATCTTGCTATGAGGATTACAAATATGTCTTTATTATTGTGGCCGACATTCCAGGAGCGAATCTACAGCTTGAGAAATGTCGAGACGTTTTGCGTTACTTAATATTCGCGGTACTTAACTGACATGTTTATATATATCTAATTTTCATGAAGTTAACACGCTACAATTTACTTGTGTTTAGTATCGTCTTAAAGATCTTGTTCTGAGGATTACAAATATTGTTTTATTATCTTGGTCCAAATTCGTGAAGCGGTTCTACAGCTTTGGAAAGGTGGAGCATTTTGCGTTAATTAATAGGCAAGTTGTCATGTTTCATTATTTCACTAACGTCTAAATATGCCGGGTGTTGGACTAGTTAACACGCTGCAATATACTCGTATTTGGTATCAGATTAAAGATCTTGCTATGAGGATTACAAATATGGTTTTATTATTGTGGTCCAAATTCGTGAAGCGGTTCTACAGCTTTGGAAAGGTAGAGCATTTTGCGTTAATTAATATTCGCGGTACTTAACTGACATGTTTATATATATCTAATTTTCATGAAGTTAACACGCTACAATTTACTTGTGTTTAGTATCGTCTTAAAGATCTTGTTCTGAGGATTACAAATATGGTTTTATTATCTTGGTCCAAATTCGTGAAGCGGTTCTACAGCTTTGGAAAGGTGGAGCATTTTGCGTTAATTAATAGGCAAGTTGTCATGTTGCATTATTTCACTAACGTCTAAATACGCCGGGTGTTGAACTAGTTAACACGCTGCAATATACTCGTATTTGGTATCAGATTAAAGATCTTGCTATGAGGATTACAAATATGTCTTTATTATTGTGGCCGACATTCCAGGAGCGAATCTACAGCTTGAGAAATGTCGAGACGTTTTGCGTTACTTAATATTCGCGGTACTTAACTGACATGTTTATATATATCTAATTTTCATGAAGTTAACACGCTACAATTTACTTGTGTTTAGTATCGTCTTAAAGATCTTGTTCTGAGGATTAAAAATATGATTTTATTATCTTGGTCCAAATTCGTGAAGCGGTTCTACAGCTTTGGAAAGGTGGAGCATTTTTGCGTTAATTAATAGGCAAGTTGTCATGTTGCATTATTTCACTAACGTCTAAATATGCCGGGTGTTGAACTAGTTAACACGCTGCAATATACTCGTATTTGGTATCAGATTAAAGATCTTGCTATGAGGATTACAAATATGGTTTTATTATTGTGGTCCAAATTCGAGAAGCGGTTCTACAGCTTTGGAAAGGTAGAGCATTTTTGCGTTAATTAATATTCGCGGTACTTAACTGACATGTTTATATATATCTAATTTTCATGAAGTTAACACGCTACAATTTACTTGTGTTTAGTATCGTCTTAAAGATCTTGTTCTGAGGATTACAAATATGGTTTTATTATCTTGGTCCAAATTCGTGAAGCGGTTCTACAGCTTTGGAAAGGTAGAGCATTTTTGCGTTAATTAATAGGCAAGTTGTCATGTTGCATTATTTCACTAACGTCTAAATATGCCGGGTGTTGCACTAGTTAACACGCTGCAATATACTCGTATTTGGTATCAGATTAAAGATCTTGCTATGAGGATTACAAATATGGTTTTATTATTGTGGTCCAAATTCGTGAAGCGGTTCTACAGCTTTGGAAAGGTAGAGCATTTTTGCGTTAATTAATATTCGCGGTACTTAACTGACATGTTTATATATATCTAATTTTCATGAAGTTAACACGCTACAATTTACTTGTGTTTAGTATCGTCTTAAAGATCTTGTTCTGAGGATTAAAAATATGGTTTTATTATCTTGGTCCAAATTCGTGAAGCGGTTCTACAGCTTTGGAAAGGTGGAGCATTTTTGCGTTAATTAATAGGCAAGTTGTCATGTTTCATTATTTCACTAACGTCTAAATACGCCGGGTGTTGGACTAGTTAACACGCTGCAATATACTCGTATTTGGTATCAGATTAAAGATCTTGCTATGAGGATTACAAATATGTCTTTATTATTGTGGCCGACATTCCAGGAGCGAATCTACAGCTTGAGAAATGTGGAGACGTTTTGCGTTACTTAATATTCGCGGTACTTAACTGACATGTTTATATATATCTAATTTTCATGAAGTTAACACGCTACAATTTACTTGTGTTTAGTATCGTCTTAAAGATCTTGTTCTGAGGATTAAAAATATGATTTTATTATCTTGGTCCAAATTCGTGAAGCGGTTCTACAGCTTTGGAAAGGTGGAGCATTTTGCGTTAATTAATAGGCAAGTTGTCATGTTGCATTATTTCACTAACGTCTAAATATGCCGGGTGTTGAACTAGTTAACACGCTGCAATATACTCGTATTTGGTATCAGATTAAAGATCTTGCTATGAGGATTACAAATATGGTTTTATTATTGTGGTCCAAATTCGTGAAGCGGTTCTACAGCTTTGGAAGGTAGAGCATTTTGCGTTAATTAATATTCGCGGTACTTAACTGACATGTTTATATATATCTAATTTTCATGAAGTTAACACGCTACAATTTACTTGTGTTTAGTATCGTCTTAAAGATCTTGTTCTGAGGATTAAAATATGGTTTTTATTATCTTGGTCCAAATTCGTGAAGCGGTTCTACAGCTTTGGAAAGGTGGAGCATTTTTGCGTTAATTAATAGGCAAGTTGTCATGTTTCATTATTTCACTAACGTCTAAATACGCCGGGTGTTGGACTAGTTAACACGCTGCAATATACTCGTATTTGATCAGATTAAAGATCTTGCTAGAGGATTACAAATATGTCTTTATTATTGTGGCCGACATTCCGGAGCGAATCTACAACGAGAAATGTGGAGACGTTTTGCGTTACTTAATATTCGCGGTACTTAACTGACATGTTTATATATATCTAATTTTCATGAAGTTAACACGCTACAATTTTACTTCAAAGTTTAGTATCGTCTTAAAGGTGCATTTTGTTAATTAATGTTGTCATGTTGCATTATTTCACTAACGTCTAAATATGCCGGGTGTTGGACTAGTTAACACGCTGCAATATACGTATTATTTATCAGATTAAAGATCTTGCTATGAGGATTACAAATATGTCTTTATTATTGTGGCCGACATTCCAGAGCGAATCTACAGCTTGAGAAATGCCTATACGTTTTATGTTGGCCGAATATTCTAACTGACATGTTTATATATATCTAATTTTCATAGTTAACACGCTGTCTCTGCTTACAGGTGTTTATCGTCTTAAAGATCTTGTTCTGAGGATTAAAAATATGGTTTTATTATCTTGGTCCAAATTCGTGAAGCGGTTCTACAGCTTTGGAAAGGTGGAGCATTTTGCGTTAATTAATAGGCAAGTTGTCATGTTTCATTATTTCACTAACGTCTAAATATGCGGGTGTTGGATTAGTTAAACGCTGCAATATACTCGTATTTGGTAGGCATGATTAAAGACAAATATGGTTTATTATAATTCAAATTCGTGAAGACAGCTTTGAGCTGTTAATTATATTCGCGGTATAACTGACATTAATAGGTACATCAAAAGTTAACACGCCATTTACTTGTGTTTAGTATCGTCTTAAAGATCTTGTTCTGAGGATTACAAATATGGTTTTATTATCTTGGTCCAAATTCGAAGCGGTTCTACAGCTTATGAAATAGTTTTCTTTTTTGGTTTAATTAATTGGTGCGTTATTTAAATGAGATGTACTTATGTCTGATTTTGAAGTAGGTAAACACGCTGCAATCATTTTTCATTGGGTACCATTTTAAAGATGTGATTCTGAAGATTGGAAAGATGTTCTGATTATCGTCACAAGTAGGAGAGAATCTACGGCTATAAAGAACAACACTTGTGCTATGTAATTTGTTGCAATATAGAACATATGTGTCTTATTTATTTCGTCGAATTGTTGAGTTTATGCTAATTTATGCAAACGTCATTTTAAGAATTTCACGATTTAAATATATTTACAAGGTAGAACGATTTTCATTAAACATATATCAAACAAAAAAGATTAAAAAGTTACTTCATCAATTAAGAAGGTTTTTTGTATTCTGTACAGAATAAAAAGAAAACATTCTGATTCCGACTCTATTCAATCAATCAAAAACAAAACTTATTTCAAAACAATGCAAAAAATAAATATGATTTTCTTTTGTTATCTCACATTGTTCTTACCATCTTTTGCAGGGACTAAGGAGGTTAGAAAGTCTAAACTAAAGAGGAAAAAAAAGTTCAAAAATCGCCAAAAAATAAAAACAAAAAGTATCTTTCCTGTGTCCAATCATTATTACAAACAGCTATTCATTATCAATCAATTAAATTCCCGGATGGAGGCAAATTCAGGTCCCCGTTGTATTGCGACCTTGTTTCGTGAAGCTAATAAAAGTATTAATGAAGAAGCCCAAACCATTGTGCCATCTGACATCCAGCCTTTGGTTTGGCTGTTCTTTAATATGCAAAGTTTTTAGCCTATTCATTAACTAAAACGTTGAAAAATGTTCTTTTAAAGCTGTTATTGCAATTAATGTTGTTTATAGCTATATGATATGTCCATTCAAAGAACAACAAATAAATTTTTTCTTCCTATTTGTAACTCGGAACAAGATCTCTAAGTTGATACCAAACACGAGTTTATCACAGCGTGTTAACTAGTTCAAAATCCTGCATGCCTATTAATTAACGCATGTTTGCCTCATTTCCAAAGCTGTAGAACCGCTTCACGAATTTGGAAAGATAATAAAACCATATTTTAACTCAGAACAAGCAAGACAATGCTCACAAGCAATTAGAAGGTGTTTAATTTCATGAAAATTAGATATATATATAAACATGTCAGTTAAGTACCGCGAATATTTTACGCAAAATGCTCTATCTTTCCAAAGCTGTAGAACCGCTTCACGAATTTGGACCAAGATAATAAAACCATATTTGTAATCCCAGAACAAGATCTTTAAGACGATACAAAACAAGTAAATTGTAGCGTGTTAACTTCATGAAAATTAGATATAAACATGTCGTTATACCGCGAATATTAAGTAACGCAAAACGTCTCGACATTTCAAGCTGTAGATCGCTCCTGGAATGTCGAATAATAAAGACATATTTGTAATCCTCATAGCAAGATCTTTAATCTGATACCAAATACGAGTATATTGCAGCGTGTTAACTAGTCCAACATTCCGGCGTATTTAGACGTTAGTGAAATAATGAAACATGACAATCTTGCCTATTAATTAACGCAAAATGCTCCACCTTTCAAAGCTGTAGAACCGCTTCACGAATTTGGACCAAGATAATAAAACCATATTTTAATCCTCAGAACAAGATCTTTAAGACGATACTAAACACAGCAATTGTAGCGTGTTAACTTCATGAAAATTAGATATATATAAACATGTCAGTTAAGTACCGCGAATATTAATTAACGCAAAATGCTCACCTTTCCAAAGCTGTAGAACCGCTTCACGAATTTGGATTTATCCTTCCATATCCATTTTCAACCCCTGATACCAAGTATATTGCAGCGCGTTAACTTCATTCCATTACCATGTATCCAACATTTAATCCTATTAATGAAAACACGCCTTTCCAAAGCTGTAGAACCGCTTCACGAATTTGGACCAGATAATAAAACCATATTTGTAATCCTCAGAACGCTTCTTAAGACGATACTAAACACAAGTAAATTGTAGCGTGTTACCGTATAAAACCGTACTATCTTGAATCCTGTGGTACCTTCACAGTCGACTTTGCACGGCTGTAGATTCGCCCACGAATTTGGACCAAGATAATAAAACCATATTTGTAATCCTCAGAAAACGTACTTTCGGATGTTACCAAACACAAGTATTTTCCAGCGTGTTTATTTCTTGAAAATTAGGCCTTTTAGATGTCAACATTTATGCATTGTAAACATCGCGCAATTATTTAACGTAAAGAGACAAAAGCGGAAGTAGTCTTTAAAGGCTGTAGATTTGCTCCAAGACTTTCGACCAAAATAAAAATAGTATAATCCTTGTCTAAATAACTTGGTCTTTACAACGGCACCAAACACGTGTGCATCTTTTGCTTTTTTGTAGCAAAAAATACGGTTTTTTTCTATTTTGTTTCTGAAACTGATGTTATTTAATAACATTAAAATGAATGTGGTGTCAACTTCACACTTTATGCTAATTTTGAATGTTGTGGTGAATCCTGTGGTGAATGTGAGGATGAATGTCAGGATGAATGTCAGGATGAATCCTGTGGTACCTTCACAGTAGTGGTTAACATTCGCCTCGCGAAATTTAGAAAACAAAATATCTAAGCCATCTATAGGTTTTCCCACGTAAAAATCTGCATCTACAATCCTAACAGAAAACATTCTGTTGTTCCAAGTAAGAAAATATATCGTCAATTAAAATTTTTGAAAGACGAAAGACGAGAGTTGAATCCGCCATATTTGTTTTAGATTATAGATTAGCCAATCAAAGATTTTATAAGCATACCCTTAAACCAAATCATCGTAATCACTATTTTGAGATTAGATGGGGTAAAGATCTTCCTCTAATCTCTAAGTTAACACTGTCCTCAAACAAACGCTGCAATTAAAAGTCGGGGTGTAGGGAAAGCTTACCAAGCTAAAGCATGTAGGCCCACAATCTGAACGGCCCACTTTTCGTAGTTATTGTAAAGAAAAATCCGACATTATAAGTGATAAATTTATGCTTTTGGTTAAAAGCCAATCTGAACATTTTATTTATTGACATGTCACCAAGGAGAATAAATTTATCATGACAATATCACGACATCCTCACAATTTTGAACTGCTATTTAAGATACTAAATTTACCTCAGTAATGCTGTAATTACTTTGAAAGTCGTCCTTACTAAACTAGGTGAAACTTTCTAACAAAGAAATTTTAAAATTAAATCCAAGAATTTTGGCAGTAGCTTTGTTTAAGTAAACGATAAAAATAATGTTTTTCCTGTCGCAAATAACATCCAGAATTATGGAAAATTACTCTTCAGAAACACTGGAAATCGTTACTGAAGAACTCCAGATTTAGAAATCATCCAAGGGTGAGCATGACTTTATAGACCTCGCTAGAAAGGCTTACGCCTTTGGCGTTAGAAAATATGCTCCCCAGAAGTTCATGTCTTTCTTCATGTCTAACTACGACACTGCATGTAAAGGATTTGCGCTTTCGTCGAGCAAAATAGTGTCCGCATCTTGATGTTTTGGTCCCGTACACCCTTGTCAATACTGAAAATTAATAATAGTTAAATGTGTGCAACATTTATGAGTTGATTGAGTTGAACTGAAATTGAATTTGCAATAAAATTTCTAAATAAATCCCTGTCGTGTATATTTCAATTATAGCTAAAATAGAAAATTTGCTCATCTCATTTTATCGTCTCGCTGTTATGACCAGAGTTCAATATTTTACAATAAAAACAGCAGGTGATTAAAATCAAGCATTTATTGAACATTCCACTTTCTTTATTATCAATCGTAGCAAAGACATCATGTAGATGGTTGCGTCTTCTTTAATCTTTCTGAATTTGTTAAGGTATGTTGATTATAAAGTTCTCCAATCAGAGTGTCATTGTTTGTTCTTATGTTTAGAATTTTGTTATATTTGTCATAAAAAACCTGAATGATATTTTCGTGGTGGAATTTGCACTTCATAGGTTTTATATTGATACATCTGTTGATTTAGTGGGATTTTCCCAATAACACATTGGATAATTTATCATTTCAAAATACTGATGTTTCTCGCATTGTCACCAACAATTAATTTCACTAGTCTTTTCAAATATCATTGGTACGGCAGGGCTAAAAATCAACAACATGAATCAAAATTATGACACATCACAAAATTTCAGTCATGCATATCATTATGTGCAATAATTTTAATTTTATCTAACTTGGCTTTTCTCAAGAAAAATATTTTTCCTCATTCCTACAGTCATCTATCTATTTATCTTATTCCTAACACAGATGACGACATAAAAACGTTTTGCTAGGTATGTCATTAGAAATTGCGCCTACTTGTAGTGAAAAGCTCATTTCTTCACGTGATAGTACACGTGATTTTTTTCTGCTATAATTTTTAAACTTGTTGTAAGATAGACTATTTAAAATAATTGTTTGCGTCAAAAGCTCACAAATTTACAAAACTTTGCATGATGAACTGTCAAGTCCAAACGCTATCAATTTTGAAGTATCTCTGATTACTGAGATGTGACAAAATTATTTAAACATAGAAACTTCAAGATTAATTACTCTGAAATTCCCTTTTTAAATAAAGATTGCCCCCAAAATCTTGAGCCCCCTAACTTTTACTTGTTTCTCACGCGCCGCATCAGATTATTTGTTTATCTGGATCAAAAGTTTATAAAATGACAAAACTTCATTGACAACGTTTCAAAGTTGGAACGCTGAGAATTTCAGAGAAGCTCTGTTTATCGATTTTCTTAACTTCTTTAATTATAAATCGATAATTTTTGAGCTATCACATTTGAAAAAGGCTGGCTGCCCTTCTTCCTTTATGATTATTTCAGTTAGTTTGTATGTAAGTCAGGATGTTGAATAATTGAAACAAATTATAGTAAACTGTGAAAGGTTTATTGGCATAAAGCTTCCAATTCAAAACTTCTTTGTTTACTTCAGTCATAGCTAGAATAAGAAATTAGCATTTCATATTCTATTGCGTATGAAAAGAATTCAATATTTTACAATAAAAACAGCAGGTGATTAAAATCAAGCATTTATTTAACATTCCGATTTCTTTATTATCAAGCAAAAGCAAACACATCATGTAATTGGTTGCGTCGTTTTTAATCTTTCTGAATTTGTGAAGGTATGTTGATTTTAAAGTTTACTCGCTTTATGTAATAGTGTAATTTAACCTTCTGATTTAATGTTTTGTGTCCATGTATCAAGTGTTTTGTTTTTTAATGTCACGAACATTGTAGTTAAATATAACTTATAAATTAGTGCCACGTATGTTTTATATGGATAAAATTTCTTCATTTTGGTGGGATTTTCAAACGCAGATAAATTTTGAGTGATT
The DNA here is from genome assembly GCF_021976095.1 of Xenia sp. Carnegie-2017. Taxonomy (NCBI): domain Eukaryota; kingdom Metazoa; phylum Cnidaria; class Anthozoa; order Malacalcyonacea; family Xeniidae; genus Xenia; species Xenia sp. Carnegie-2017. Next base: position 20,815,824 of record NW_025813526.1, read on the forward strand.
TACACTGTGAAACTACCAACCTTTCCCACATTAATACCAATTAAACAAGATATATTTACAACACTAGTGTTTAGTGCAAATGTTATCGATGTATTTTTGATTTATATAACTATGAAATGATCAATTGTTAAAGATTTTCCTGATAATTTTATGTGCATATTGCATAGAAATTTCAATTCAACCGAAGATGACTTTCATTCAAAAACTATAGTCAATCACTCTGCTGTATTTTTCGGAAACAAATTATACAGTTATTCAAATTGAATAATAACTATCGTTCTTATCTGTTTAAATAACACGTCGACGCTTGCTGGTAAAATTATAAATAAGTATAATTAAAACTAACAACTTGCACTCCCAGTGTCTACAAGACCACGTGCTCTCTAAAATATGTATTAATTTACATATATGAATGACGTCGTAAACTGAACTATCTACATATCTTTTAACTATTGAATATCTCTTCTCGCAAACTATCATAATTCTAACACTCCCCCACTTGATGGTTGTGCGAGAAATTTCGTCTTTAAACTAAATAAACATTTAATACATTTCTAAACTTTTCAAATGTTGCCTTGGGCAATGCCTTTGTCATTATGTCAGCGATCATCCTTTCGGTTGGACAATATTCCACTTTAATTTTCTTTGACGAGATCCTTTCACAAACAAAATGATGACATATATCTATGTGTTTAGTACAGCTGGGGTGGCTTCAGTTTTTGGCCAACTCTAGCGCACCTTCGTTATCTTCAAAATTAATGATGGCCGTCTTCGTGTTTAATCTCAAATCGCTCAATAACATTCTCAATCAAATCGTTTCTTCCGTTGCTATAAACAATGCAACATATTCCACCTCAGTAAAAGATTTGGCAACAGTAGCATGCTTCTTATTTGATTAACTCACTGTGTTTCCTCCAAGTTTAAAAACGTAATCTGATGTAGATCTTCTCAAATCTATACCTCTCGCCCGATCGGAATCTAAAAACCAACTAATTTCAGCGGTATCCTTCAGTCCATAATTTAACGTTACTTTTAGATAACAAAGAACACGCTTCACCCCGATCCAATGATCATTGCTTGGTTTTGCCTTGTATTTAGATAGGACATTTACAGCTGCTCTGATATCGGGACGAGTAATTACTGATAAATACGTTAAACATCCTGTATTTTGTTGATATGTCTGCACATCAACAAACCTTCTCGTTTTCTTGCACTTCATGAGATTTCTTGCCATTTTTCATCGGTGTGGACATCGGTTTGCATGATTCCATACCAAATCTTTTCAATATCTTTTCCATATAATTTCGTTGACTTATTGTTATTGTCTTCGCCTTGTGATTATGATTGATCAGCGTTCCCAATAAGAAGTGAACTTCTCCACGATCATCCATCCTGAATTTTTGGCATAGTGCTTGTCTTTATGCATTAATTAAGCATCTCGACATCGATGGACACAGGCAATATATCGTCGACGTAAACTTCTAGAATCACAAAACTAATGTGCCCATTGTCCTTCTTCACTGATTTAACATATATACATCCGTCTGCATCATTCTTTCGATAGCCAATTGATAATAGATATTTATGAAGCGTATCATACCAACATCGAGCCAATTGCTTGAGGCCATAAATGCTTTTATTTAATCTGCATACATCTTCCATAAATGAATCTTCGTATGTCTCACGAATTGTTTGTTCTACATGTTCTCCCACTTGCTCAGTATCTTCTCTGCTTGAGCATTGTTAATCATTTATAGTCATCCTTTGTTGAAACACATCCTGTGTCGCTTGCTCTTTTGGATCAGTTGTATCAGCATTTTCGTTGGTTCCTTCATTCTGTTTTTCTTCTGATGTTACATCTTCTTCGTCCATATGAACAACGGTATCGCTTAACATATCGACATTCCTCTGCTGTGATTGTTCAGCAAAGGAAATTTGTTTTCAAGAAATACTACGTCTCTACTGATTGTAAGACGGTTTTTGTTTAAGTCAAATACCTTGTATCCTTTAGTGCCCGAAGGATATCGACAAAGATTGCTTCGTTTCATTTTTGATCAAGCTTCTGACGATTACAGCTTAGGACGTGTACAAAACATTTGCATGCAAACATCTTTAGTTTTAAAAGATCAGGCTTCTCTCCAAATAAGCATTCAAATTGTGTTTTGTTCATTAATGTAGCTGTGGCACTTCGATTATGAAGATAAATGGCGGTATTACAAGCTTCTGACCAGAAGTTCAATGACAATGCAGCAGTGTATATTATTGACCTGGCAGATTCCAGCGTTGTACGGTTGAGACGCTCTGCCACTCCGTTCTGTTCTGGGCAGTATGTGCTTGTGAATTCTTGATTTATTCCTTCGTTAGCGCAATAATTGATGAAATCGTTTGATGTGTATTCCCCAGCATTGTCACTCCTTGAGATCTTCACATGTCGTTTGTTTGAGCTCTGGATTTTCATATTGTTAACAAATTCTTTAAACGTTGCGAGTACATCACTCTTGCGCTGTGAAGTATGCAACTGCGAACCATGAATAGTCGTCAATAAATGTTACCATATATCTACTGCCTCCCTTCGATTCAACTTGCATGGGGCCACATACATCACTGTGGACAACTTCATATGCTTTAGTAGCTGTGTGTTGACTTGCTTGAGGAGAAGGAGTTCTGTGCATCTTTCCGCTATTGCATCCTTCACAATTGTTTGCAGCTTTCTCGTGTCTTCCATTATCCATTCCTTACACTATACTTTGGTTTCCATGGCAATCATTGCTGGTAGGGAGAGTAGATTTTTGCATGCTTTGGCACATACAAAACTTTGTGCAGCTCAACATGGTATAATAAATTTACCAGACCTTCACCAAGAGCATGTATCACAGTGCTGTCTCCTAAATATATTTTTGTTAATGTTTGATATTCAACATAGTCCACCAACAAATCTTGGTTGTGTGTCATATGCTTTGTTGCAGCGGAATCGATGAATCATTCATTAGAGGGTTTAATATCATGAATAAAAGCAACATCATTGCCTTCAATAACACATGAACTTCCTTCTTTCTTATTGCTTGCATTTAACGGACAATTTCTTGCTATTTGTCACAACTGGTTACATCTGAAAAAAGTTACATTTCTTCCCTTATTGGAACCACACCTTCTTTCATCTCTTCTCATGCTCCATCCTGGTTTGCTGTGTTGTGGAATTTCTCCTCTAGGCCTTTCATTGACTTTTCCAAAGTCATGCCTTTGTTGCAAATTATGTTAAAGTTGTGTTGGGTTTCAATTGTACATTCGAGTACGTCGGGGACGATAGGGAACAATGCAGACAACATGAGTGGAACGGAAGTAGAGAGAGGAGAGAACAAAAGTGAGAGAGGCGAGACAAGGGAGAGAAGCGAGAGTAAGAATAAAAATTGTTTAAGAAACGTTGCTGTTGTGGTTATTCTTCGTGTTCCGAAGACATTGGAACGGAGGTCAATTTTCGGAAGACGTTTTTCCTCCATCGTAGTTTTCGTTTTTTCTCATGTATAATGCATTGTCTTCTTTCTTATCTTCTTTCTTCTCTTTACGTTTAAGATGTTCCTCAACCAACAAACCTTTTATATTATCCCAATCCATATCTTCAACTTTTCTGGCGTTTAAACTAGTAATGAAGTTCTCGTAAGACTCTGGTAGACTACCTAACAGTACTATTGCGAATTTTTTTGACGGAATTTCCACATTCATTTCACGCAGTTGTTCTGCTATGTGGTCATACATGTGATATGCTTCAGAAAATCTCCCCCTATTTCCATGCTCGCAGGAAAAATTTCCGATTCAGTCTATTTGTGCGACTGAGATAAATTCGAATTGAGCTTTTAAGTTTTTCCATGCGATGAGCGGATCTGTGGTTCCAGAAATATTTATTTGTAAATGTTTTTCTACATTTAGAGCTATAAGAGAGTAGGCCTTATCCGACCTTAATTGAAATGCATTCTTCGTCGCAATCGTCGCCGTATCAGGAGGAGGAATTTCTTTTCCCTCTTGTGTAAAACTCCATTTTATAGTTTTACAGAGCAATATTTATATAGTGTTCATTACAAATAATAAATATTATCATTGGTCAAATAGTTGTTCTATCTAATCTATATAAGGTACATAAGGACGTCATATATGACGTCAATAAGTGTTTCTTGGAAGTTAACCGTATGGGAACGGATACACTGGTAAACCCAACTATGTACATTCTAATTCCTTAAACATATTTTTGTTCCTTACGAACAGGACTCAACACAAGCGATGAAAAATTTTGCCAGCAAATTTCGACTATGTAGTTGCCGTTTCCACAAACGCGAAGTTTTATGTTCCTCATAACAAAAACGTTTCTAATTTAACATGTAAATTTTTCAAAGTAAACAGTGCTTATACATTACATTCTCTGCCTTCAAAACTAATGTTTATTTCTTCCTTAGAAATTAATCAAAATGGTTTATAAAATGCGCGCTAAATTACAGCAGAATTAAAGACACACCAGCTAACAAGACTTCAAATCAGATAAAAGTCGAAGAATCTGTAAGTGGGGAACTTGCATATCGGGAAATAAGATATACGTCTACTATTTGTTCAAAATGTGAAAAGGGGCAACCGTCTGCCCCCGTGGCTCTGGCGCCTCTGGTAAAGTTCGTTTCCAAAAAATTTCTTTGCAGACGTACGCCAGGAAATGACGTTCACCAGAAAGCATTAAAGATTTAGACAAATCTCAAGGTAAAATGTCTTTCTATTTTTCTTCTGGACCTTTATTATTTTTTTTTGATATATTTAAACGTCTTACGATGCAAAAGCGTACGTCTATTGGAAATAAAGCTAAAATAACAATTTTTATAAAAAGGAGGCTTGAAGCCCTAAAATTACCCGTATGACATCGTTTTTTAAAATCAATGCCCCACTAATGAGCAAAAAGTCTACTCAAGTAAACTCCTGCGGTGGGAGTACGATAACCTTTCTCCACCTGGTCTATTTTTTTATGCGCAGTCGTTACATAAGTTTTAAACTTATATAAACTAAAACCTAGAAACTAAACTTGCTTCACTTTTCTTGACGACACGGTAGAATGACCATGAAGGCATACAAGTTATATATGAAGGATTTTAAAAACTTGTCTAACTTCCACAGAAATGCCTAAATGCAGGACAACTTTAAACACAAATATTCACAGGGTGGTTTTTAGCTACTACCTTCATTAACCACTTTCATATACAACTAAAAATTTACGAACTGATAATATTCAACAAATGTCAGTTGTCCATAAATTATAGATAATAAACTATATCCATGTTCATCTTAATCCTTTTATAATCCGTAGATGGAGTCAAGAGAAGAAAGGAATAACTACTACATTCAGAAAATACTTTCAGATGTTGTTACAAAGAAACTTGTTGATTTATTTATCCAAGAGTGGAACACTCATTACAAAAAATTCCATGGAGAATGGGATAATACAAACGTTAGTGGTCAGAAGTTGTTCAATATTGAAACAACAAAAAAGAAACGTCATGACAAACATATTGAAACAAAATTTCAAGATGGTGACACCAGTAAGTGGGATTGTACAACACTATTTGCAGCAATACTGTATTCCAACTCAATTGGAACAAAACTTGGAGCAACAACTAGATCTGCAATCGATGCACTTCGTATTGTAAGAAACAAATTTACCCATAATAATCCGGGAAGGGTATCTGATGCCGAATTTGACAAAATGCTTTGTGATATTGAACTTTCATTTAAAGATCTAGCATTTTCATTCACTGAAATTAATGAAATTAAACGTCAACGAAACAGATTTAATTCTTTTCAAGTACTTCCTTGCAAATCAAATCACGATGTGGTTAAACGTACAGAGTTACTTAATCAAATCACAGCTGATCTCAACAAATTGCGCAGTACTAACAATAATGAACTAACATATTACTATATTTCTGGTAATCCTGGCAGTGGTAAATCTCAATTAGCCAGACAAATTTGTGAAGAAATGTACAATTCGTTTGACTGGGAAAAGAATACGACATTTGTGATGACACTCGAAGGAAAAGATATCGACTCTCTTTTGAAAACTTATGCTGAACTTTATCAACGATTAAGCAATGATAAAACTGTCATTGAAAATATTCGGAAAGAAGCAAAAAGTAGCGAAGACAAAATCAAAGATTTTCAATTATTGCTGACACAACAACTGAAATCTTGGCAAACATGGTGGATTGTTGTAGATAACGTGGTTGAACTTCATAAAATTTATCCATTGTTACCTCAAGTTGGTGATCATAATTGGAAAAATGGACAAATTATAGTAACTGTCCAAAATACAGATGCTATACCACCAGATGGAAGTCTAAATAAACACATTTCAGTTAGTCATGGTATGAACAATAAAGAATGTCAAAAACTTCTATCTTTCTTTTCTGATATTCGAAATCATGATGAAAAATGTTTAAAGGATTTATCAGACAAATTTGATCGTCAACCATTGTTCCTGGCAAATGCTGCTTCCTACGTAGGTAGTGTAAAAAGTGTAAATCCAAACTTCACCTGGGAGCAATATTTTGGTAAATTGAATGAAGGAGAGCGACAGAACATGGATGGCAATTTTCAAAAAATAAACTCAGCTTACTTAGGAATGAAAGCTGTTATGTTAGCAGTACAGAAAAATGGTGAAGAATCCATCTTATTGGAAAATGTTTTTAAACTTTTCTCAATAATATCTTTCGATCCCTTACCACAAGATGTTATAATACAATTTATTAAAAGCATTGACCAACAAAAATCTGCAGAAGATGTCTGTCTTCAATTAAAGCAATGTTCTTTATTCCTTCAAACGGAAAACAACGACATCCGCCTGCACAGCGTTGTACACGAAGCCATCATAAATTATTCATCGCAGACCTTTGGCTGTAAACAAAGCAAAATTAATTTTAAAAAGTCTTCAGTTGATCTTGCCTGTCAAGTTGCTTGTGCACTAAATCATTTTAAAGACAGAGAAGATGAAATCAAAATAATTCCACATCTAATTAAATTCATAACAAATTCATCATTTCAACATTTCCTAAAAAAGTTGATCGATGTAAAATCAGTCTTTTTTTTCATAAGAGAACGAAAACTTCATGAAAGAAATTGGAAATTTGCCAAATATTTTGTAGATGTTTTGGAGAGATTTTGCAGCTACAAACTTGCAACTAAAGTACTTTATGAAATAACAGAAATTCAAACTAAAGTGTTAGGTGTTGATCATATTGATGTGTCATATTCGTACAACAAGCTGGGTGTATTGCTTTGCAAGAATGGAGATTATGAAAATGCTAAAGATTTTCATGAACGAGCAATGGGAATTCAAGCTAAAACATTTGGACCTGACCATGTTAATATTGCGACAACGTACAACAATCTGGGTTTGGTTTACTATAATATGGGAGAGTACGAAAAAGCAAAAGCTTTTTATGAACGAGCGATAAAAATTGAACCAAGACCGTTTGGACCTGACCATGTTCATATTGCGACAACTTACAACGATCTGGGTTCGGTTTACAGTAAAATGGGAGAGTACGAAAAAGCAAACGATTTTGCTGAACGAGCGATAGAAATTGAAACAAAAACATTTGAACCAGACCATGTCAATATTGCGATAAGGTACGACAATCTGGGTTCAGCTTACAATAATATGGGGGAGTACGAAAAAGCAAAAGATTTTTATGAAAAAGCGATAAAAATTCAAACAAAAACATTTGGACCTGACCATGTTAATATTGCTACAACGTACAACAATCTGGGTTCAGTTTACAGTAACATGAGAGAGTACGAAAAAGCAAAAGATTTTCATGAACGAGCGATAGAAATTGAAACAAAAGCATTTGGACCTGAGCATGTTAATATTGCGATAAGGTACAACAATCTAGGTTCGGTTTACGATAAGATGGGAGAGTACAAAAAAGCAAAAGATGTTTATGAACGAGCGCTTAAAATTCAAACAAAAGCATTTGGACCTGACCATGTTAACATTGCTACAACGTACAACAATCTGGGTTCAGTTTACAGTAAAATGGGAGAGTACAAAAAAGCAAAAGATGTTTATGAACAAGCGATAGAAATTGAAACAAAATCATTTGGACCTGACCATGTTAATATTGCGACAACCTAAAACAATCTGGGTTTGGTTTACGATGATATGGGAAAGTACGAAAAAGCAAAAGGTCTTTTTGAACAAGCGATGAAATTTGAAACAGAAGCATTTGGACCTGACCATGTTAACATTGCAAAAACGTACAAAAATCTGAGTTTGGTTTATAGTAAAATGGGAGGGTACGAAAAATTAAAAGAATTTTGTGAACGAGCAATGGAAATGAAAACGAAAGCTTTTGGACCTGACCATGCTAATATTGCGACAATGTACAACAATCTAGTTTTGGTTTATAGTAAAATGGGAGAGTACGAAAAAGCAAAAGATTTTTATAAATAAGCAATAGGAATTATGTTAAAAAAAAACAGTTATATTGTAGATTTCTTTTAAGAAAGGTTCAAACAACAACAGTTGTATATTCCTAAAAGATATAAATTTATTATTGACAATATTCAAACATTTGTATTTTCAAGTTTTCAACTCTCATTTATTTACTGGAACAGTTTTTATAAAGAAACTTGTATGGAACTATCAAAGTATATTTATGAGTTTAGTTTGCAATATCTAGCTATTCAGAAATTTTGAAGTTTCTTAAAATGAATGTTGTTGTGTCATTTTCTTGTACAATGAGAGTAAATACTGATCTTACAGCAACCATAATCATGTAACATCCTTTTTTGAAATGCTGAAAAGCCCACAATATTTGCTTTGCAATATAAGTATGAATACAGTCTTTTCTATATTTATTTCTATTCGCTCATATAATTTACAAAATATAATTTGCATTTATGAGAATTACAGTTGTTTGAAATGGACATGCAGTTATTGTTATTTGATTCAATCATACTTGATTTGGAGACTAAAATCTTAATTGTCGTGAAAATGTTTGTTTTTTTTTATTTTGGAGGAAATAATTTATTTAATAATTGATTTAATCATTTAATGATTGATTCAATAATACTTTATTATAGTTCAAACTATAAAGGCAATGTAAAGTAAAAGTTATAAACAACCTGAAGAAGAAAAAGCAGGATATCATTGCCATAGCATTGACAGAAGTGAAAATGACACATTTAACTGTCCGACTACCAGATTTTAGACTACCAGATTTACTAATACATAAAAAATGCCAGCAGTGGCGCAGGGCGGGGCACGAATTCATTTATGCATGTCTTAATCTGTTGAAAACAATGGATTTCAAAGGAATTTAATGTGGCAGAACATGAATATATGAATATGTGCCTCCTGCCCAAAATACGAGTCTGCTACGCCATTTATTCCAAGGGCATCTTGAAAAGCTCTGGCATTGTATTTAACAGTTAATATTTCATTTTGCAAGGAAATTTTTCTTATTGTTTTTCCAAAACATTAGAGAAATTGTGTACAAACTATAAAAAGTTTATATTAGTTTGTCTAGTTTATAAAATTTATAAAGTTTTATCCAGTTTAGGAGTGAATGACATGACCAGACATTTTTGGCTAATGTCTTTACAACTGATAAGAACAGTAAATGAGTCATTTGTGGTATTTGATTTTTAAACAATGCTGAAAAAATCAATAATAAAACTTTCCTCTTTTTGAAAATGAAATTCCTCTAAAATGAACTTTTCTTACATGAAGTAAGTTCATACCATAAAGATTGTAATCAATTAGAAACTAAAATAAATAATATTTAAATATAATTCTTATAATTTAACTTAGTGAAAATCTAAAGAAGTTGACCACCCAGGTAGGAAAAGACTAAAGAAGGTCAGTGGCATTAGTGTTGAATGACATTTTAACATTGCTACCAGTAATCATCTCATCTAGATGTGAAAACATCAATCAAGACTACCCCAAACAGTCCTTCTCAATACTGTAGTATCCTTTATGATCAACATCAACAAACATGCAGCTATACTTCCACAATAACAGTAGTTCAAACACTTTATTGACAAAATGTTTTGCACATGAAATTTTACAGCTATAATCCATAATGGAATGTTTTATGGGCACCTGAGATCTGATGTATAATTATAAGTGGGCACCTATACGCAAATGTTGCATCTCTGATGTCGGTAGAAAAGTCAGTCCATTTTTTACTCCTATGTACAATACAAATATTGCTTTAATCAATTACTTTGAAAAAACAATGAATGAGATTAATTTCTAAAGAAATAACAAACTTTGCAGGCCTTGCCCTGTCTGGTGCACAGTTTACAAACTAACCACTCCAGTCTGTTATAACAATCAAAAAATGTGTTTTTTCCTCATTAATAATAAAAACAATAATTACCTGAGAATATAAGGAACATGAGCTTCAGGTGCTTGAAATGACTTGTTCAATATAGCTCCATTCTGAAGAAGATCAACAAGTCTGAAAATGAAAATTTTGATCGTTTTATGTTAGAACAACATGAAAAATATATCTTGCTTGGAATTATCTCTTGGATTGTACAACTCCATTTAATAAACTTCGTCTCATGATAACCATAAAATGGTCTAAAAAATAAAATCATTTTGGGTGAATAATATTGAAACGTTATTGGGTCGAAAATGGAAGATTTTCCATTGTGATGTAAAGAAAGAGAGTAAAAAAGATTCAATAATAGTAAGCTTGTTCAACAGGAGGAGAAAACAAGGAAAATAACTTACATTTTTTTAACAATTTCAGTTTTATGAACATATTTCATAGAAGATGATGTTCTACTAAACGCAACTTGAACAGCAAAAGTTCACACTTGTCGTAAATTGTTTCAGATATTTATTCTGTGGGTTTAGTTCCATCAAGGTATGTATATAAGGTAAGGAAATATTGATGAATATATGAACACAAGTTTTCTGTCCACCAGGAGTTGGTCAAATATCCTCAAACAGGAACACGGTTAACATTCGCCTTCGCGAAATTTAGAAACAAAATATCTAAGCCATCTGTTTTCCCCATGTAAAAATCTGCATCTACAATCCTAACAGAAAACATTCTGTTGTTCCAAAGTAAAAGAAAATATATCGTCAATTAAAATTTTTTTGAAAGACGAAAGACGAGAGTTGAATCCGCCATATTTGTTTCATTATAAAATTAGCCAATCAAGATTTTATAATCAAACCCTTATACCGTCATCAATCACCTTTGGGATTAGACGATAAAAGCCTCCTCTAATCTCTAAGATAACACTGTCCTCAAAAACAAACGCTATATTAAAGTCGAGTACCAAGCAAAGCATGTAGGCCCATAATCTGAACGGCCCACTTTTCGTAGTTATTGTAAAGAAAATCCGACATTATAAGTGATAAAATTATGCTTTGGTTAAAACTCAGTTGATTTTATTCATTGACATGTCACCAAGGAGAATAAATTTATGACAGTATCGACATCCTCACAATTTGATAGAAGCACTGTTATTTAAGATACTAAATTATTCAGTAATGCTGTAATTACTTTGAAAGTCGTCCTTACTAAACTAGTGAAATTCTACAAAAGAATTTTAAAATAAATCCAATTTTTGGCAGTAGCTTTGTAGCAAGTAAACAATAAAAATAATGTTTTCCTGTAGCAAATGACTTCAAATTATGGCAAATCACACCCAGAAACACGGCAATCGTTTTGACGAACTCCAGATTTAGAAATTTCAAAGGTGAGCATGACTTTATAGACCTCGCCAGGTGCACTCACGCGTTTGCGCGAAAACATGCTCCCCAGAAGTTCATGTCTTTCTTCATGTCTAACTACGACACTGCATGTAAAGGATTTCCGCTTTGTCGAGCCAGGTGTCCGCATCCTGATGTTTTTGGTCCCGTACACCCACATGTAATACTGAAAATTAATAATTGTTAAATCAAATGTGTACAACATTTATGAGTTATTGAGTTGAATTGAAATTGAATTTGCAATAAAATTTCTAAGTCAATCCCTGTCGTGTATATTTCAATTAAAATTTGCTCACCTCATTTTATCGTCTCGCTGTTATGAATAGAATTCAATATTTTACAATAAAAACAGCAGGTGATTAAAATCAAGCATTTATTAAACATTCCAATTTCTTTATTATCAAGAAAAAGCAAAGACATCATGTAGATGGTTGCGTCTTCTTTAATCTTTCTAAATTTGTTAAGGTATGTTGATTATAAAGTTCACCTATTAGAGTGTCATTGTTTGTTTTTATGTCTAGAATTTTTTTATAAATGTCATAAAAAACCTGAATGTCATTTTTGTGGAGGAATTCGCCCTTCATATGTTTTATATTGATACATCTGTTGATTTTGGTGGGCTTTTCCCAATAACACATTGGATAATTTATCATTTCAAAATACTTACCTTTCTTGATCACCAAATTAATTTCACTAGTCTTTTCAAATATCATTGGTAATGGCAGAGCAAAAATCGACAAGATAAACCAAAGTTATGACACGTCACAATTCCAGTTATGCATATTTTATATGCAATAATTTTAATTTTATCTGATGGTTTCTTCATCAAGAAGAATTTTTTTCCTCATTCATACAGTGATTTATCTATTTATCTTATTCCAAACCAGATGATGACATTACAAAAAGTTTTAGGTATGTTCTTTAGAAATTGCCTACTTCTGGAGGAAAGCTTACTTTTCACGTGATTGTACACGTGATTTGTTTCTGGTCTATAATTGTAAATTTTGTTGTAAGATAGACTATTTAAAATATTTGTTTGCGACAAAAGTTCACAAAAGACAAAACTTTGCATGATGAAGTGTCAAGTCCAAACGTTATCAGTTTTGTAGTATCCATGATTACTGAGATGTGACAAAATTATTCAAAATTAGAGACTTGAGATCATTACTTGATATTCCAATTTTAAACAAAGTTTGTTCTCTAAGACTCATTTCAACTTTTACTTGGTTCTCACGCCCCTAATCAAATTATTTGTTTATCCAGCAAAGTGTTACAAAATGACAAAACTTCATTGACCACGTTTAAAGTTGAACGCTGACAATTTCAGAGTAGCTCTGTTTATCGATTTTCTAAACTTCCTAAATTATAAATCTTTTAATTTTTGAGCTATCTTATTTGTAAAGGGCTATTGCCCTGTCTTCCTTTATATGATTATTTCAGTTAGTTTGCATGTGTTGTGATGTTCAATAATTGAAACAAATTATAGTAAATCAGAAAGATTATTAGCATAAAGCTACCAAATAAAACTTCTTTGTGTTTACTTAAGTCATAGCTGAATTAAAATTTGCAATTCATATTCTATTAGGTATGACCAGAATTCAACATTTTACAATAAACAACACAGTGATTAAAATCACATTGTTGAACATCCAATTTCACATTTGTAAAAGTAAACACATCATGTAGTTAGCTGTCGCTTAATCCTTCCAATTTGTGAAGGTATGTTGATTTTAAAGTTTACTCGCTTTATGTAATAGTGTATTTTAACCTTCTGATTTAATGTTTTGTGTCCATGTATCAATTGTTTTGTTTTGATGTCACGAATATTGTAGTTAAATATAACTTATGAATTAGTTGAGAAAAACGACGATTTTTTTGAGAGCAAACATGTTTCGACATTATCAGAATGCCATCTTCAGTGCAGAATGATTAGTGATAAGTATGATACATAATATGATATGAGTAAATTAATTACAATGAGTATTAAGTATTAATAACTATAACGTAAGTTCTGTAAAATAGTATTAGAATTTATAACAAAATTATTATTATAAAGTAAATATAGTGTTGTAGTGGTGAACATATTTAAATCGGGATTAGTTTTTAACTTGTAAAGCTTCCTTGATTTTGAGTGAGAAAGTGGATTGATCAGTGTCGATGATTTTAAAACAGGAAGGTGAGAATTTGTTTTACATGAAGGAGAGGCTTGAAGATGTTTGTAGATAGTGGAGTTTTGTCTGTGGTATGTTCCTTTATCCTGGTAGATATAATTGGCGAGAAGTTTCACCAATATAACGGGAATTACATCCCGCACATGAAAATTGATAAACCACCATAGATTTGGATAGTTCGGGAAGTTGGGTCTTTAAACGAAAATAAAGATTTTATTTGAAAGATGTGAAAATAAGTTTAACGTCCGCAGTAGCGTTTAATTGATTTGTGTGAGTTTGCGTTGTGTGTGTTTATAATCACCTATGTAAGGTAGTTTGAAATAACGTTTATTGTCAGGTTGTTGTATATCGTTAGTGTTAGTTGTGGAGTTAGATGAGCAGTGCTTCCTTGTTGTCCAAATAGTGTTGTATAGTGTTGTTGATGAAATGAAAAGGAAAAAGAATTACGTTGGAGAGAATATTAGTTTCTTTAAATCACGTTGAAAGCCGATGTCTGTGTTGTTGAGTTTCCGTGCTCTGTCGGTCAGTGTTCGTATCATCTAATTTTGTAATTTAATGGTGTGAAACTAAAAAGTTAGTCAGTAGTCCTGTATACAATTTGTATGTGGTAGAGGTTATACAGTTTTCATGTGATTAGTTAGTAAGATGTCAAGAAAGGGTAACTGATTGTCTTGTTCGGTTTCGTATGCGTTTATGCTTTGATGTTGTTGATGTATTCGTAAAAGAGTAATGTTTCTCTTTGTTGAAAATACAAAAAATGTCGTCAACGTATCTGCGGTAAATAAAGGTTTGTTGTTGCTGTAGTTATTTAACCAGTTTCGTTCGTGAAAACCCATGAAAATGTTTGGCTAGAATGGGTGCCAAGGAGACATACTTACCCCCGTCAATTTGGTCGTAGTATCTACTAGTTAAAAAATGAGTCCTCGGCTGTAGTGATGTTAAACAATATTTTAGTTCTGTTCTGCTCATTTTGAATGTAGGGTTGTTGGTAAAAAATTAAATCAATAGCAATGTCTATGGTTTCGGTCAGTGGTGTATGTTGGTAAAAGGCTTTCAACGTCAAAAGAAATAAAGAATTTGTCATGTGGAGCGTTAGTGTTAAAAAGATAAAAATCATCGATAAAACTAAAAGAATCTAGCAGAATGGTCATAGCTATTAGAGGTTGGAGTGCAAAGAGCTGAGGTATTTGGCTAATTTGTAGTTATATACGAATTGATTGAAGAATTTATAGGTCTGATAGGAGGTATGTCATTGATATCGTTTAATTTATGAAGTTTTTAGGTAAACCATATAATCGAGCTGGCTGAACCCTAGGGTACATTTCTTGAAATGATTTTCGTCTATAGAGTTTTTTCTTTAAGTTACGTAGCAGTCATTGTAACTTTGCTACGGGAAATTGTAGGATCATGATCGAGTGGTTTGAACTTAGACAAATTGTTAATTATAGTGAGGCAAGATAATGTATATACCTGACGATCCATAATGACTACTAACTATTGTTTTTGTCAGGTTTAAGAACAATGATTTTAATACATTACGAATGTTCCTTAGAATTTTATGTTTCTTCAGGTCTTTAGGAGTTGGATGGTAGGAAGTTACGTACGTGTGTGCCAAGTGACCAAGTTCCGTTTTTACTAAACTCTATTTTTCATAACAAAGACGAAGCATTACTCTTTTACGAATACATCAACAAACAACATCAAAGCATAAACTTTACATACGAAACCGAACAAGACAATCAGTTACCCTTTCTTGACATCTTACTAACTAAACTCACATGAAACTGTATAACCCTACGTACCACAAACCAACATATACAGGACTACTGACTAACTTTTTTAGTTTCACACCATTAAATTACAAAATTGGGCTGATACGAACACTGACCGACAGAGCACGGAAACTCAACAACACAGACATCGGCTTTCAACGTGATTTAAAGAAACTAATATTCACTCTCCAACGTAATTCTTTTCCTTTTCATTTCATCAACAAAGGAACATACCCACACAGACAAAAACTCCACTATCTACAAACATCTTCAAGCCTCTCCTTCATGTAAAAACAAATTCTCACCTTCCTGTTTTAAAATCATCGACACTGATCAATCCACTTTTCACTCAAAAATCAAGGAAGCTTTACACATTAATAAAACTAATCCCGATTTATCCAAGTTCACCACTACAACACTATATTTACTTTTATAATAATAATTTTGTTATAAATTTTACACTTATTTTAGAACTGTTATAGCATAATATTAATACTCATTGTAATACTAATTTACTCATATCATATTATGTATCATATTCAGTGGCGTAGCTAGGAAAAAAGTCACTCCCCAATCCATTCATCTGCCGGAGCGCGACCATTGGGGGTCCGGGCATGCTCCCAAAATTTTGAAATCCAGAGCCTTGGAAACAGCATTTCCTGCGATTTCGAGGGCGAATTATTTGTTGTACAATAATTTATAAAAACCCATTTTTGTTAGCTGCATTTTAATGTGGCAATCGTTGAAACTGCAACTAGTTAAAAGGTACTAAAGGTGGCTCAGAGAAACGTTACGCAGGAGACAATTGTCCCCTAAAACATAATTTACTCATCACTGCCCCTGCATAAACAGAAGAAATTTGTATTAGCACAAAAATAATATATACGACACTTCTAAAGTGCATAGAGAGATTTTTCTTAGCATTCTACTTGTTAGTTTAAACTTGTTTAGATTGGGGCAAGTAGACAGGGATGGCTTTATTCTTTAAGTTATGCTTAATTTTCTCAATGAAGTACCATGTATTATACGAACAAATATCAAAACACATACTATACTCATCATTTATAAAGAGAGGCCAGCCTCCTGGGTTTTTCTACAAATTTTTCAACCACCTCGTTATGCAACACCTCTGATTCCTCTTTCTTTTCAATGATATCTTTGTGAATAGATATTCTACACAAAGAGCTAAGCCGACCTTGACCCATTCTATTTCTTAAATAGCTTTTACCCTTTTAAGCAAGAAAACGACTCTCTACTGAAGCACTTGCCACTGCCAACACACCATTCAATTTTAACAAATTTACCACTTGACCTAAACTCGACTGGAGATTAAATTTGAAGATGTATTTAAGAACCTCATTACTGCACTCTGTGTGAAAGTCCTTGTCGTTGTAAACGAAGGAAAGTTGACTCCAAAGTTTGGATGTCAAAAGAGGACTATACTTATTTAAGAAGATTGATCTTCTCCTGTGGAACTATGCCCTTCCATGTAGTAAATAGTTTAGGATTTACAAGTTCTAAAAACTCGAACTGATTAATATCTTGAAATCGTTCACTTAACATGCCTTTAATGGAATCAATGATCTCAAAATAAAGCTGTTTGTAATTGTATCTACTATCTGTTCTGGTTGCTGGTGAGCCTACTTTTTCTAGTGCAGTTTGGTAAAACTCGGTGAAAGCTTGATCTGTGCGAAGTGACACAATAAACTGCTTGAAATTGTCAATCTTGCTTATGCCATAGTTAAAATGGGTTTCCCTATTTTGAAGAATGGAATACAAAATTGTGGACTGTTCTAAAATCCTGTAAAAAACACACACTAGAAAACAAAAGAGAAAGCTATCAAGATAATGCAGTAAGCCACTTATTTTACTTAATGACTCATCATCCCACCCAGCTGGTTGTTCAAGTACCCCCTCAAAAATATCTAAAAGTTTTTCATAGTTTTTGTGCAATACATTGATTAATCTAGAGCGATAATACCATCTTGTTTCACCAGGGCAGGAAACTCAAGGTTGTTAGATGTGAGAAAAGCTTTTCTTTTTGGGGCATTGCTTGTAAATGTGCTGTAGCTAT
Organism: Xenia sp. Carnegie-2017; assembly: GCF_021976095.1. Taxonomy (NCBI): domain Eukaryota; kingdom Metazoa; phylum Cnidaria; class Anthozoa; order Malacalcyonacea; family Xeniidae; genus Xenia; species Xenia sp. Carnegie-2017. Next base: position 20,833,608 of record NW_025813526.1, read on the forward strand.
ATTAATAAAAAGATTTTAACTGGAGAAATTGATGAGGCTGACTGGCATAGGACCAGGTTCAATCTATGAGCTGCACAATGAACAAAATGAGCAAAAGGATACTCTTGTCGAACCAATGCTTGAACACCATTGATATGGCCAGACATCACAGAAGCACCATCATATGTTTGTAAAACCAGTTTTTCTTTTATATTAGAATACTCACCAAGTTTATCTTTGACAACTTGTGATATTGCTGTGGCATTTCTGTTCATACTTACATCCACAAATCCTAATTCTCTCCATATTTCACACTTGCTTTGTCAAACCGAGCAATAACACGCTGCTCTTTGGTGGAGACATCAGATGCTTCATCAACCTGAATACTCATAAATGTGCAATCATTTATTTCCTTTCTGATTTCATCTTCAATAATTGAATCAAGACAGCTGATAAGATCATTTTGAATTTCTGGGGAGACTCCGGTAAATCTTCTGTCACCAACTATATCAGATTCTGCTAGTCTACTGTGCAGTCGACGCTCAAATACAGAATTAAACTTAGCAAAACATTGAGCAACTCTCTATAATTACCTTTGTTCAAGCTACCTTCGACTCATTGTGACCTCTAAATGGCAACTCTTGCTTTGACAAATACAGCACGGCCTCAGTAACAGTTTTTAAAATTTCTCGATTTTGTCTTACCTCCTCATTGTGACGCTGAATCTCATTTCTTCTAGCGAGGGACATAAGACAATCAATTCGTTCACTAGCTCCATACGTTTTCCATGTCTTAAATGCAGTAAAATGCGATTTAGATTTTTCATGCTTCTTAGCATCAGACATAATACTCCGCATATCGTTGTAGCCATTCTTAGTCCACGATGGCGATGTTTTTGGGGAAAACACTAGACATGGCCAACAAAACACTTTCTGCAAGGTTGTACTGCCACACAGCCAGTCCTTCGCCTCATACCATCTCTCTGAAATGCTCTTCCCTATTTTGATAGTTAAATCAGGAGTAGGCCGTTCATGAACGATAACATTCTGTTCGACCGACGATCGAGCAGAGAACGGTTTAGCTAATAAGCTATTTACTAAATCAACATCAGTTGAGCAAATTGCAGTCACTTGAAGCCATTGTGTCATACACAAATACAAAATAGCAATTTGAGAGTAAACACAATGGAAAATTAATACCGACAATGACACGTAATTTGATAATCACTAATCGCTGTACTCGTATTAAAAGGTCGAATAATTACAACCTCCGCCAATTTAAAATAGCGGGAGTTCGACTATAAAACAGCAGATTTGAGCATGCGTCAAGTCCCTTAGCCAGAATTCAAACTTCTTATATAGAATTATATTGTATGTTCCGCCCTCTGAAGATGGGCGGAATACGAGAAACGCGCGAGTATGCAATGTGCGAGAAAAGGCGGTTGCTAGGCTACATAACAAATCTTGAGATTTTGCTGTATTACTACGAACCACCTAATAAAAGCGTAAATATGAACGAATAAAACATAATATTACAAATCGTGAAATAATGTATATCTTATGTCCAAATAGAATATTTATTATTTTTGGAAATTTCTACCCGCCGGGCGGGAGTAGCGGGACCGCCAGCTACGCCACTGATCATATTACTTATCACTAATCATTCTGCACTGAAGATGGCATTCTGATAATGTCGAAACATGTTTGCTCTCAAAAAAATCGTCGTTTTTCTCAAGTGTTTTTTAAAATTGCTGCTAATTAGAAATTATGAATTAGTGCCACGTATGTTTTATATGGATAAATTTTCATCATTTTGGTGGGATGTTCAAACACAGATAAATTTTGATACATTACACGTGGAAATACGAATTTTTCTCACATCAATACCAATTTACTCTAATTGTAATCCATTTACAAAGATTGTTAGATGCATAATATGTACAATAATTTTACTTCTTCTAACACGGCTTTTATCAAGACGAAAACAGCATTTTACTTTTTTCATTAATATGTTACGTCTTATACAATTTTACAAATCTTCTGTTAAACATATTCTGAATCGTCAACCAAAAACAGTCAATAAGATCTTAAAGATCTTTGGTCAATTTAGATGGTATATCAACGTACAACGATTAATATTTTAGTGAATATAGGACCAGAATATTTACATTGAAAGAGAGTATGAAGTTTATTATCTAGACCTTATATTTCGCAAATTGCGCGTTAGATAACTTATGGAGCAATTAGTTGCTACAGATTTGCATGGTCACAATTTTTGTATTCTTTCTGTGTCTTTGTTGAAAGGTATTTTGATATGAAAACATTTGTTGATTTTGATGGGGTTTTTAAACAATCACAAATAAATTAGGCAATTTAACGTTGGAAAACACTGAACTTTCCAGCATCATTGCAGCAATACGATGTAATTAATCAAATATTCCGATAGTTCATTTCAATATTATTTATACAGCAGGTCTGAAAATCAACAGGATGTGTCAAAATAATGACACGTCACAGAATTTCAGTTATGCATAGCATAAATGCAAAATGATTTTAATTTTTGACATGATTATCTTCAAGAAGAGCAACAATGTTTTACTTGTTATTGCAATCTCTTGCAGAAAATCTTATGCATGATCAACTGAAAACAATTATCTTTGATAAATTTTAATTGACGTCAACGTAAAATTCATTAATATTGACACAAAATTGACACAAGCCAAATTGGTCGTTATCATTCTTAGTTACATGAGTTTTTTCTTGTTTGGTTGGTGTTTGCATTCACACTCATGATTCATACTAAGGAAAGTCAGAAAAATGTAAACCAGTAAAGTTTGTTTGGGTCCGGCTATCAATTAACACTACGTCACCAATGGTAAACAAGATATCTTTGTCTACCAAAGCAACAAAATAAGTGTTCACTGATGCATGATAAGCAATATTCTGTCATACTATGATCATTATATTATTCTCAAAAAAGGTTGGAGACGTCTTGTAGGATAGGAAAGTCTTGGTGCAGGCATATTTGAATGAAAATTTTGTGTCTCTGATAACATTCTGTTTCCCGCTATTTGCCACACACTATCAAAGTTTTGTCGTCATGACAACATTGAAGAGCAAAAGGTTCTGTGTGCTGTTTACAAGCACTGATAACATCCATACTGCTACTTGGAATATGTATATTTGAGACATTTCAAAATTTATTTTAGAAAACAAAGCAGAATCTAGTTATAAAATTCGCTTGCGGTGATGTTTTTGATTCCTGTTTGTTAATTAATGCCAACGCTTTGTTAATAATTTCTACTTGTCGAATAACTGCATTGATGGCTTCGTAACGACACAACACCTGGTTTCACATTGGGATTGAAGTGTGAGTTTGTTTGTTGTTACAATTCCCATCACCAAAAGGGTATGTGACTTGTTGCTTTCTTTTAAAACGTGTAAATAGATTGAAGTGTACTTTCTTTGGAATGGTTCAACATCTGATTGATTTCGATTGCTAAGTTTAATATGTGCATGGCAGTGTACGTAAATTCCAGGTGAGCTAACGTCCTTTACTTAAGCTTTTTCTTTCATGCTCCATCTTTTCCATATAACCTAATTCAGACGTCTTTATAGTTTTTCATTAATTATCTATACAAACGACCCCATGTTAAGCTCAAATGCCCGGTGATCACTCAAACTTCTGGGGGTCTTTTGCCTCTCTCCAATACGCCTATGCCACACCTATTTTTGTAAGAAATAGACACGTGGTACTGTTTTTATATAGTAGATGACAAATTTTTTGAGCTTTTTTGTTTCTAGATTTTCCAAAACATTTTAAGTGTTAGGCATGTTTTAAAACTGTAACTGCATGCAAAGAAACACAATAATTAATTTATACATTTTATGGCATTTACATGAAATTTGCATGTCGATTTTATACAGAATAATATAAAATGGTAATACCAGAATTCACAACAATATTTTACAGTGTGTAATTAATTTGTTTTTAAATGTCGCCTGGACACAGTCTCAATCTGCATTCTACACAACTAGAATGAATTTTTGTTTTTTTGTTCATAAAACATGACTTACATGACATGTGCTATATTTTATGATTTTTTATTGAAAAGGAAGAATACTTGAAAAATTTCATGGTTGTCTTTACAATTAATTCTAGAAGGCAATCAGATCTTTTATAAGAATTAGGAATTTTTTTAAATGCAAAAGCTAAATTACAGAACACTGTGCTTCATATATATTACTAAAAGTACAGCTGACTAAGTAGTCATTGTATTCAAGTAGACTGCCTGCACAAACTGTGTGTGTTAGACAAGTTAAACACCTTCCTAAGTGATAGTCAGTACCCCATTTCCATTCCAACATGGTGTCGCAAGGCCTACAAGGCAAATCTTTCAGTGTCCCCCAAATATTGGCCGTGCCCAAGTCCCCATTTGAATTTTAGATAAGAGTCTTTATATGCATCATCTGAAACTGAAAAGAACACATGGCATTCATGTAGCACTTACTACGAATTCACAAAACTTTACTGTAAAAGGAAGTATTCTATTAGCTGTGTAGACTAGTTTGCGTTGCATTTACCTTTCTTGGATTGTTAGTGAGGAAGAAGACTTTAATTTCTTAAAATAAGAAAAACAAAACAATAATTCTATAATAATTTAAGTCTTTAGTAGGCAAAGGAAGAACATGTAATACAGATGCATGTCATGAACCACATTACACCATATCATAGAACTTGTATGAGATCGTGGACAAGTATACCTCGTAGACTCAAACTTGTAGACACAAAATACAAATATAGCAATGACTAAGAGTAAGGGCTCATGAAAATACTGCAATTTGGGAGTATTATAATATGAATACATTTCATTAAAATCAATAATCAATCTACGTAACGTTATAACACAAAGAATGTACAAATCCGCCAAGGTTTAACTAGGAAGTTAAAAAAAATTGAAACTATTCATGTTGTGATAAATATTTCAAAATTTCCAGTGAGAAAGCAATTTTAGGCCATTTTCATAGCGACTGACGTGGTACAAATTTTGTCCCACCCACTCGCAAAATCATGGCAACACCACTGCCAAAATGTAGCCAAATGCCTAAATGCAGGAAAACTAAAATGTCCAATTGCGTTGTTTACAGCTGCCATCCTCGATATTCATTTACACGTACAAGTAGAACTGTAACATTACGTAGCTATTTTTGATCTTCAACAATTTTAGTTGTCTATAAACTGTAATTAAAGAACAAATTTATATTTATATTAATAACTTTATAACCTTTAGATGCAGTCAAGAGAAAAATAAATAAATTCTACCTGCAAAATACTTGCAGATGTGACAAAGAAACTTGTTGATTTCTTTATCAAAGAATGGAACACTATTACAAAGAATCTCTGGACAATGGGAAAATACAAACGTTAGTGGTCAGGAGTTGTTCAATAAAATTTCCAAAAAGGAGACCTCCTGAAAAACATATTCTGTCAAATTTTCAAAATGGTGACACCAGTAAGGGATTGTACGACGCCATTTGCAGCGATATTGTATTCCAAATCAATTGGAACAAAAAATTGATCCAAAAGTTAGAGATGCTGTAAATGAAAATTCGCAAAAGTAAACAACGTCATCATATAATGAAGATGGAAAAGTATCTGATAATGAATTTCATACAATGGTTTGTGATATTGAAAAAGTCATTTCAAGATCTAGGATTTTCATCCACTGAAATTATTGAAATAAAAAGCTCAACGAAACAGTTTTATATCTTTCAAGTACTTCCTTGCAAACCAAATCACGATGTGGTTAAACGTACAGAGTTATTTTAATCAAATCACAGCAGATCTCAATAACTTGCGCAGTAAATAACACGAGTAATATACATAGTCGAGTCCATAAAAGTTTACTTTTATGTACCTAATCCCCATGTATATTACTACTACAACCGTGGTAAAAACTATCTTTATAACAACGCAAAATAAAGACCATGGTTCAAAAAGGCGTCCCTCAGTAAAAGGTCATGTAAAAAAGCTGTGTAAAAAATCGTTATTTCAAAAGTAGAAAAAGGCCATGTTCAAAGGCGTCCCTGCAAAAGGCCATGTAAAAATCTTGAGGTTTTAATCTATCGGTTAAAAAAATATGTATATGTGTTTGAAATATATAGGTGCGTTTAAATTTACAAACGGTCTTTACAAAACAAATGTTAATAAGCATCGTTTCGAGAGGG